>NW_020824939.1:32500-107500 GCF_003285875.2 Drosophila novamexicana | reverse complement strand
GCGGGGGCATGCTGGAGTGTTGTGACAGCCGGAGAAGGTCATGGGAATATGACAGAGCATTGCTTCAGATCATGGGAAACTATCGGAGACGCAAACTTCCTATAAGCGGCTTAAAAGGTTAGAGAGAAAAGGTCGCACGCTTCTTTAGAGTAAACTCCAAACGTGCTGCCAACTTGTTCGAAAGTTCTATTAAGAGATGTTTGGAATAGAGGGAGCAACAGCCAAATACTTGGAAGCATGACAAACTGTTCTTACAAGCTGCTTAGCAGGTTTGCAAGAGAAGGTCTCACTCTTTTTGAAAACAAACTTTAATCATGCTGCCAACTTGTTTCAAAGTTCTATTAAGATATCTTTGAAGTGAGGGGATTACGAGAAAGCCTTCTTTGAAATAATAAAGGAAGCTGCTTAAAATATTGGAATTGAAGGCCCTTAGGCTTTCTTCACTAAGTTGGTTTCGTGCTGCCAACTTGTTGCAAAGCTCTAATAAGACAATTTCTGTATATAAAGAGGGTCTGAGCAGGTCTTGGGAGCATGACGGAAAGTTCTTCGAGCTGCTTTAAATGTTTTGAAGAGAAGGTCCCACGCTTCTTAACAGTAATTTTGTAGTCGTGCTGCCAACTTGCTATAAAGTCTTATTCATAGATTTTCGGCTTGGAGGGAGTTACAAACGTAGAAGATCTTGGAAACGTAACAAAGAATTCTTCGGGAACGTAAAATGTTCTTGAGAAGGGCTTATAGAATCTAGTTCGGTGCTGCCAACTTGCTGAAGAGTTATATTAACGGAAAAGTATGACAGTAGAAATATAGACGAATAAGATTTGCTTGCAGTTAATTCCATTCGTGCTGCCAACTTGTTGCAAAGTTTTAGAACTGCATGCTCCAAAATATTTGATTGTAACTAGTTCAGAAAATTCCAATTCATGCTAAGCCATTTGTGTTCGTTGGTTTTACTTTTTCGTGCTGCCAACTTGTCGTAAATTAACTGTGGCTTGTGAGTTCGAACTATGCTGGCAGCTTAATAAAGTGTTGTCTGACAAAAGCGAGAAGCTGTAAGAGCAAAATTTAATTTCATTTAAATTTCGTTTCAACTTGTGCAGCCAACTTGCTGGAAAAATTTTTATTTTATATTTAAATTCCTTATTGAAAGCTTAAGCATGTGCTCGCCAAGAGATGTTGACTGAAGCCATTTATTTTAAGCCAGTTAAGGTGCAACATTTCGGGCGTGCTGCCAACTCAATGCACACTTTCAATAGAGCTGTCAATTTAAGCTGAATTCGATATACGAAGCGTTTGTTTCGGTGCTGCCAACTGGAATGGCATTCTGAGTATTTTCTTGGCTAAAGAGCTTGAAAGTTTGCTGCCAACTCGTGTTAAAGTGTATAGAATATATATTAGGAACCTTTTTGCCTGTGAATATGAAGAAAGTCTTATTTGGCGACGCCTGAATTACACGTTGAAATGGGAAGATTGCTGAGCGCGGCTTACCTAGAGCTCAGCTAAAAAATTCACTCTATATTCAAAGTGTGCCTTATTCGTGCGGCAATATATGGAAATTATTATCACTCGCCGCTTGCTACTCGCTGCTTTCCGCTCGCCACTCGCCACTCGCCGCTCGCTACTAACTCATTGTTAAGGCAGTTATGCATAACTTCTAATGGGCGGCTGTCTTGTCTAAAGTTTTTATCACCCATGAAGCGCAGCGCGTAAATCTTGGACGAGCTGCGTCGCTTTAGACCAGGGTCTAATCAAAAAACCACTTAACAGTCTGCGCGCAAAGCCCGAGCCCGAGCCCGAACCAGAGACAGGGAAAGAGAAAGAGCCAGAGCCAGAGCCAAGCTGCCTGCATATACGCAGACATATATTGTTGTCAGGTCCAAGGCCCGTAGCTGTGCTTAAAAACTGAAAAAAATATTGTGCCACAAAATTTCATTTATGAAAAATACCCCCTCAAAAAAAAATAAGACGTAAAGAATGTAAAAAAGAGGCGACGCCAGACGGCGCGCAGCACGCAAACAGGTCAACCGGAGTGTGGGGCATAGCTAGAAGAGCGCAAAAAAAGCAGGATAAATATTATGTATGTATGATAAAGCATTGTCAAGCATGTGCATAGCTAAAAAAGCAGCAGCAGCAGCAGCACAAGTCATGTGAGCTGGCATTAAAATGCTGTCTAAACCACGCGACGCCCACTCAACGCCCATTTGAGATCTTATAAGTAGCAAAAATTGACTAACAACGAGTGCGAGCAAGCGACGAGTGGCAGTGAAAAGCCGTTCCCTTTCCCTGAAATATAATTTATATACAAAAGTAATATATATTTATAATATACACATGTATATGCTCGCAAAGTATTAAAGTCACGCATTGTAATTAATTAGGAAATGCAAACACTCGACCAAATATGTAGATAAAAGGAAAGGCTCGTCTAAAAGTCCAACATCAAGCATGAAACATGCCTGACATGATATAAAACCAGCAAAAAGAAAAGAGAAATAGAAAGAAAAACGCCCAAATATAAATGCGACACACATTTAAATGTCAGCACAAGACAGACTCGCACACACATGTAAGTAAGTTACCCCTGGGTGAAGTAACTAAACATAAAATACTTAAATGTGATTAATTAAAGCTGTAGACAAGTATGAGTGGGCTAGGGCTAGAGCTTGCGGGCCAAAGCAGTCAACGAATCTAAATCTGTTAATCCTACTCAATAGATAACAACTGCTTGGACTTAGTCAACGTGTTGCTATCTGGCCTTTAGCTGGGACGAGTTTGTTTGCATAGCAACGAGTTAGGTCTAACGAGTGTTTGTCTTATTGCAAAAGTTTCAATTACAGCATTTTGCCTACAAATGAAAAGAATTGTTATCTATGCAACCGACCTGAAAAGTGCAACGAGTTCTTGGTAGCGAGTAACGAGTGACCTTGGCAAGAGTTTCAGCTGTTACAGGAGTAGCCCTTCAAATAATTATCTTCAAACTTTAGTTTCATTTCCCATAAAACGACTTCACTTAATTCAGCGAGTAACGAGTGGCCTGGACCAAAACTGCAACGAAATCTCATTAGCGAGCAATGAGTGACCTTAGTAAAGGTTTATGCTGTTACAGGAGTAGGTTTTTAAGCAGTTGTCTTCTAACTTTCGTTCGATTTACTATAAAACGACTTCTCATTAATTCAGCGAGTGTTAAGCAGCGAGTAACGAGTGGCGTAGACAAGGCTGTTACACAACCAAAAATTTTGGCTATCACAGACGAGACTCTTTTTTGATTAACGAGTGGCTAGAGTCTTTCGACACAATGGATCTAGTTTACAAAATGCAACGAGTGTTCCATACAAAAAAGTGTAACGAGATGATGCAGTTTTTATAGAGCTATCTGTTTTTAAGCTCAGACTCTTAGCTACCCTGGGATTTATTTTTAAATTGAACGCGTTTCGACGAGTAACGAGTGCATGAGCGCATTTACTTTTGTGAAGTTTCAATAATCAATCTGTTATTCATTTTGCAAATGCATCTCTTATTTATTTTGATAATTAAAACTATGTCATAGTTTTTCGTGCCAACTATTTTTTATTCGCTCATTTGCCTAGTTATATTTTTTCACTAGACTTTCGCCCTTTTGTTATTGACACTTAATTTGCGGACTCCATAATTTGTTAAACCCACACACACACACACACACACACATACACACACGCGAACTACACTTGACTACACATAAATATTCGTTGTAAACAATTAGCAAATGTAAATAAAAGCGTGTGAAACAAAAATATTGCCACAGAGCGACGCGAAGTAAGTGAACCAAGAGCTTTGCATGACTGACAGCGGTTCCATCAGCTGTTAGCCGGGTGATGGAAAGGGCGAGCTAGGGGAAGGGGGGGGGGGGGGGGGGGGGGGGGGGGGGGCACAAAAAACTGGGTTCCCATTGCGATTGCCGATTTCGTTCTCCGTATTCCCAGTGCCATTTGCACTTTGCATGCGACAGTCAAAAAAAAAAAAAAAAAAAAAAGAAAAAAAAACTAAAGGAAAGACAAACAAAAAAAAACTGCGACTGAAAAAGCTGAAAATGAAAACGAGCAAAGCTGAAGAAGAACAACGCAAAGGCCACACACACACACACATAGTCACACATTCACACATACACTCACACACACGCAGATCAGAATTGACAGCAATTTGCAGTTCTTAATTGTTGTTATTGCATGGCACTTGCAATTCCACTCGTTGCCTCGCACTCGCTCTCGCTTTCTCGCCCGTACTCGTTGAGCTGTTACTCGTTGAATTTACGATTGAGCTTCGAGAGTGCAAATAAATAGCATATTAAAAGCCAAAGCACAAGCAAAACATGTCGATATTGACATGTGGCCAGGGGGGAGGGAGTGTGCTCGACCGATGTGATACCCTGTTGGCAGCTAGAGGAAAGGTCTGTGATCAACTGTACGATTGCTTGATATTGAATGCGGAAACATATGCATATCAGGAATATGAATTGAACTATTAAATTGTGACAACAATATAAAGCATTCAATCTTTAACTATTTTCTATTTGTATAATGTTGGAAAGCTCGAGACATAATCTGAAATCTTTAACCAACCTGATTCATTTTTAATGTATATGCCTATATGTGCTCTGGTATGGGAGCACAATTTACTAACTGTAGCTCTTATAGATCCTGAAATCAATGAGATTGTAAGCTTGGATGTATGTCGAGCCTTAATTGTCGTTGTCTGTTGAGAGCGCTTGTCTTTATCTCATTCATATCATACATTTGCCTAGCTTTGAGTTGTCATTTTTCCTTCAGCCAGCTTTTGAGCTTTTTTTAATGAGTTCAGGACTTAAAGCTAAAATATTAAAAGTAAAAATCGCATATCAAAAAGTAACTTCATCTCTAAGTGTTCCATATGCCTATATATACTCACATACCCAATTTATCAGCTCCAGCTCTTATGGATCCCGAGATCAATGAGGCTTGCCACCTCACAGAAAGTAAAAAGTTTAGGATGTACAGGGTATATGAAGAATGTGTCTCTGTCTCTCTCTCTCTCTCTCTCTCTCTCTCTCTCTCTCTCTCTCTCTCTCTCTCTCCCTCTCTCTCTCTCTCTCTCTCTCTCTCTCTCTCTCTCTCTCTCTCTGTCTCTCTCTCTCTCTCTGTCTCTCTCTCTCTCTCTGTCTCTCTCTCTCTCTCTCTCTCTCTCTGTCTCTGTCGCTGGCCACATCCATTCCGGTGTTGCCACATTCGTGACTTTGGACTGCTGCATCGCATCTTCAATTTGTATTCCCATTTTGTGGCACGCCCCTTCCCCCACCCCTGCTGGCTCTGTCAAGGTTAACGCCAGAGAGTGTCACGTGACTTATTCAAATTAGCAATTTTATGTTTGCACTTTTCCCTCTTTGTTTTATTTTTCTGTTTTTTGTGTCCCGTGGTTTTCTATTTTTTTTGTTTTATTCTGCCCTTGCATTGGGTATTCCAATTTGGTTACGAATTATGCATGAGTATATATATATATATATATAGACATAAATAGATATTCTCTAGTCTCCCTCGATCTTAAAGTTATCTTCAAGCAGTTTGAACCTGTTTTATGCCGTCCGCTGGTTCAATTCAATGTGTTATATAAGAACTATCTGTAGAAAATTGAGTTGAGCATCAAAAATCATTATTGTTTTTGCTATAAGATTATCAGATATGGCAAATACTTCGTCTAAGGGCCTGATCTTAATCGCCCTCGCATAATCAGACAATCAGACAAGCTATATAGCATACACAAACTATATAGCATAGCTCTCGAAGGCAGGATCCGTACGGAATCGAGTATCAATAGGCTAAAAGACAAGTAAGTGAGGGTATTAAGACTTTGGCATTATGTAGTTAGTTAGTTCTTGTTGCTTGTGTTCTCCATTTTGTCAGCTTTATTTTTGGGTCCTTCTTGCTTCTACTCTCCCTTTCCATCTCTCTCACTCTCTCTCTCTCTCTCTCTCTCTCTCGCTCATTTACTCACAAATTCTGAAGCAACACCCAAAAATTGTGCCTATTTTATTTTCATTTTGTGGGGGAACTGTGAAAAGCCAACTTAAGGTCAGAGCTAGAGCTACGACCTGAGATATCACACTCGTTACTTTGTCTAAACGTGTGTAAGCTGCGTGTGTGTGTGTGCGTGTGTGTGTGTGTGTGTGTTTGCTTATATTTGCCGTGTTGTCGCGTGGGTAGCAGCATGTTGAATCTGTTAATAAGAGCCACGCGCCCATTAACTTGACTGTGGTTGTCGAACCCCATGCCACCCAAAGCCTCGTCTCGCCACCCTTAAACTCCCCCCTGCTACATCCATCCACTCCATGAACCACATTCTGTTGGTTGTTTAGCCAGCTCCTGTAACACTCTAGCTCGCAATTGCCACACACGCACACGCACACACAGACTCGCTGCCATTTGGCATTGAATGAAACTTTTGCCACAGGCTCGTCCATGTTCATGTCCTGCTCGAATCCTCCGTCTGCCATAAAGAGTTTAAACACACTTCAACTTAAGAAGTGTAGCGAGGAGAAAGAGACAGAGAGAGTAAGAGAGCACGTAGTGTACCCATGGTTACGGCAGACATATGTAGGTCAGCGGCAAGTTTTGGCCCATACCAAAATCCGGCGAGCTTCAGGCGCAGCTAATTAGCCAAAACTTGTTGGCAACTGGGAGCGCTAAGAGAGACAGTGGGAGAGCGAGAGAGAGGGAGATGGAGACAGGGATCAGGCGGGGGTGTCATAAATATGGTGTTGCCTGCGGATGCGGCAAGTTTGGTAGGAAATGTTGCCTGATTGGCCATTAAGAGCCACAGCATAGAAACCACTTAAAGCCAACATTTCTATGCTTGGCTTTTTAAGCCATTTAATTTGCTGTCAAGCCACCAACATGCCACCATGGCATGGCTAAGGGGCGGGTCATCCCAGTGGCTTTTATGCATGTCATTCCATGTGATGGGCATATGCATTTACTTGTCTCGTGCACTCGCTTTTTCTATTAATTATTCAGCAAATGTGACATGGCGTACGGGCAGGGACTTCTCACGATGCTCTCGTTTTTCCAATAGTTTATTTAAAAAAGTCATCATACACATAACCATCCGAACATCCGACCGTCCGACCGCGCGGGAATTTGCCAAATTGCATATTTAAAGCTCGGCCAAATAAATTAACTTTAACAAAGCTCCAACCCCGAAACTTGGCCAAACAACAAAACTTGTGTCAACTTTTATTTTATATTTTCTTTTAATCTCATGCTCAGATTTATGTGCGTTGCTTAAAGGCTTTCCCATTTCATGGGACTCTATGCTGATTAGGAAACTTCACAAAGAAGCAGCAGAAAAAAAAGAAAGAAAAAAAAACGTTTTATTTCGGGGCTTCGAACTCTGTCAAACTAAATACTTGCATTAAATACTTCCTAGGCTTCAGATGTTTGTGCTTCTGCTCTCAACGTCAAAGGCAAAACATTAAAGCTTAGAAATCTGGCAGCTCTTGCGTATTATAATCTTCAATTAAGTATTTTGTTCTCTTAAAATAAGCTTACATTGAGGAAACTTATAGAGAAAGGGAAAGCAGCAGTAAAAAACTTAACTTAATAAAGATCTACAGATTCATTCGGGGATTCGAACTTCGACAGGTTAAGAGTATTTAGTCAAGTGCTTGTCAAACTCAAGACATATGTTAAGAGCCGCGCGAGCGGGGACGCTGTTGGTCTGGGGGATGTTTCGAATCCGGAAACTACTTCCAACTATAATCTCAAATTAAGTGCTTGCGAGCTTAATCGCAGCTTATTGTACGAGCTTCTTTTGCTTACCGCACACTCGACTTGCTGCCCAACACTAAACCCGCACAAAGCACTGCCAAACACTGTTAAAATTTGGAATCCTTTATTAATATCCGCCTCAACCTGCTCTGATGTGGCCTGGGTTAAGCCGATACGTTTCTTTTGCTTCGTTTTGGTTTTTGGCAAATCCCATGTCGAAATCAAAATTTAATTTATGGTCAAGGGCCGCGTCATCCGTCAAGCCAATGGCCGGTCAGAGAGCCCAACGGGCTCCTGTCACAGTTCGAGTTAAAATATTTAGATGCGCCTGTTTGCTGGCACTGTTCATCGTTGATGTTGATGCTGATGCCCGATGTTGATGTTGATGTGACACAAAATATTACAAAAACCATACATCATGGCTGTCAACCTGCGCCACACACACACACACACACACCCCCCCACACCCCACCCGCCCTGTGTCCTGGTCCCCCCGCCAAATTCCAGTGCCGTGGACAGCGGCTTACATGTATGTACACGAGGCTTGTATCTAACAGATACACACAGCTAGTAGCATGTATGCGCTGTCAAAAGGCAAAGCGCCAGGATGATGACATCGAGACAAGCATGTGTCCTGGACATGACCACAGTACAAGCACACACACACACACACACACACACACACAGATCGAGGGAGAGTCAGGCGTTCGGGATGGAGCAGGGGCAGCCCAATTGAACAAAATTGCAGAGCATTTCGCACAGATTATGGGCTCGATGATAGCAGCGGCAAAAAGCTCAAGAAAAACAAGTCAATGTAAAAACGTGCCGAGCAAGCACGACTGCTAGATACCCCTTAAATTGTGGTTAATTAAGCCAAAGCATGCTGAAAACAACGAATCGTTGCTAAAATGCAATATTTCTATTTTTGTATTGCAAGTGAACTTTATTGCATTTTGCAGAACTCTGAGATGCCGATTTTATTCGCTCTTTCAGGGAATTACAGGGTATACACGGGCTTTATTTCGTATGTAGGCATTTCCTATAGGCAATACTTGTTTCTCAATATCTCTCGGATGCCGTTTATTTGGCTCGCAAGAAACTTCATGGCACACAACTTCGATAAATATACTTTACATGCCCAAATGTTGCCTCATCCCAAATTTTCCAGCGTTAGCTCTGAAAGATCCTGAGATCAATGAGTTGGACAGTTGATTAATCTATGTTTAAACCCAATGCGAACGATAATAAGTTTATTTTTTCTGCCTGTTACCTGAATACGCACAACTGTATAATAGTCCCGCTCAGTTGCTTTTATGGGGTATACGATAGAGGCAGCAGTCGAAAAATGAAATTCTTGAGGCTGGACGACTATGAATGAAGCATATTGTTTCTGTGAACGCAGTGCGACATGTGTGACTAACAGCTCAACTGTAAATGTATCTGTTTGTTGTCTGGGCAAAGCAATTCAACATATGAGTACTTGTGCGAGTTGCCTCCGCTTGTTGCCCCTACTCGTTGCTCCTACTCGTTATTATACGCATCTTTGGGCAAAGTTTTGTTGTGCTTGTGTGTTGGCAGTGACAAAATCTCCTTTTGACTGACCATAAACAAGCAAATGCAAAATGTTATGGAAAAAAATTCATCTCCAACCAGATACAAGAGCTCGTATCTCTCGGATACACGCATGGATACACGTCGGTGTCCGTCTGAGTGTCAGTGCCGGTCTGCCTGACAGCATAAATTCCACTTTTGTTTATATTTTTCTTCCTTTTTTTTCTAATGCCTAACTGCAGGAAGAGAGACAGAAAGAGAGAGAGAGAGAGAGAGTAAGAGAGTGAGTGAGAGAGAGAGCGATAGAGTCCTCAATTGTTGTTGTGTGCGACTCTGTTTTTCCATCAGCAAATTTGTTGCATATTTTATGGATAAGTTTGCGTTTGCGTTTGCGTTTTGCCATCGACAGCGGTGGCACATGGCACATTAAAAATGCACAAAGCATAAAAATAACCTAACAAAAATCTTTGAGTAGCTTACGATTATGATACGGCTTCCAAAACCAAAATACGATCGTAAGCTGTAAACACCATAAACTGTAAGGAAACTAATCCAAAGTATTCGAATTAGAACTAGAAATCGTTGAGCGAAAAGCACATTGTCAAAGTAAAGTAGGTATCTGAGTGCAAGCTTAACCAGTGGCAAATGTTACGCGTCCTGACTCAGGCCAAAGAAAAGCAGGAGCTTAGCAAAGGTATGTGTGCAGCGAGTAGTATTGAAAGTCGGACGAGTTACGACTAGCAGCGAAAGCAAGTAAATGCGATTGTATTGGCAGTCCAAATGCAACAACTGTGTCACTCTAACATAAAAAACCAATATCATATAGAAAACAACAAATAAGATCTAAAAAACGGTAAGGCTTGACGGAGCTACCGAACGAGTTACTAACTATTCGAAACTTACGTTTTACAAGCAACTAACGAGTGGGGATAAAAAAGCAAAATACTAACGAGTGGGCACAAGCAAACGAGTACAAACAGTTTTAGAAAAATCAGCTACACAACGAGTCGGTTCAATAGATACGAGCAACAAATGATTAACATTAATCAGTAAATACGAGCATGTAACGAGTAACAAGTAACAAGTAGGAAGTAGCGAGTAAGAAGCAGCATTCAACGAGTAACAAGTAACGAGTATTCCAAACCAGAAATGCAAGTCGTTTAATAGGCAATCAGACAGCGAGTAGAAAAAGTAACGAGTGTCCCACCGTCCTGTAAATGGCCGCAATATTCTTTAATGTATTGTTTAGCTTTTGGGCAAATGAGAACGATGAACCTTATGAAAGGCAGCGTTGGTTTGCCTGGCTTAAAGCAGGCATTAGACGTTTGCCAGCTTAAAGCCACATAAAATGAAAAGAAAATGAAACTAAGCGACTGCAGTTTGCTCCGACAGACATTCAACGAAAGGAAAACCTGGGGATATGAAGAAAAAAAACGTAAAAACTAAATACAATTTCAAGGCTCTTTGCATTAGCCAAATGCAGGAGCCCGGCCAGAACTGTGCTCAAGCTTTTTGCCCGTGATGCGAGTCTACAAAACGCAGCTGGTGGCTAAAATGGACGAGAGAGACACGCTGGCCAAGTGGCCCTCTCGCTGAAGTCGCCTCTCGCTGCTTTCGTAATATACATTATTATGATATCTGTGTGCGCGACGGATTTGCTGGCTTGTATTCATTTTCGTTTTCTTATCTTTACATTTCTCTTAATATTTTCTTTTTGTTCGAGTGTGTGTGTGGATTTGGGCATTTGCCCCCCGCCGCCTGGTACTCGTTACTCGTTGAAGCATTTTTCATATTTTATATTGTTTAAACTTTTGATTAAGGGTTTTCGGCAGAGGCTTCCCGAGTTTTTTGGCTGCCACTGCTGCTGCCTCTGCTTTTTGCCTCTGCATTTATTATTTATGCAAATTTCACTGTACTCATTCTGCTGCTGCTGCTGCTTCTTCTACTTGGCTCCCTTTGAATGCGTTGAGCTGCACAAACCGCAGTACACAAATAAAAATAAGAGAAGAACTAAAAACAAACGATGAACACGAAGAGATAGGGAGGTGGATAGAGTGTGACAGACAGAGAGAGAGAAAGCGGGCAGCAAACAAACAAATAAATGACAAACATGGCATAAAAGGACTTTCTACGCATGGCCATGATGGCGAGCATAAGGATGCGGGGCACTGTTACGAGGCCATGTTGATTTTGAGGTTATTATCATTTTAATAATAACCGAAAACAAAAACCCACCGCACCCACAACCCACCGTCAACCCACAGCCCCCCAATTCTAACCCAAAGGCATTTTTTTGTTTTGTTTTTTTAATTAGAAACTTTTACGAATTGAAATGAAATATGTAGTTGGGCATGTCAGGCCCTCTCGCTCACACACAGTCTGTCTGTGCAGCTCTGTGCAAATGGCTTTGGCTTTAGCTCTTAAATTGGTAAATATTTTCAAATTGGAAAATGCTTAGACACCGGACTATCTATGCAATTTTATGCAACGTAATTGTTATTTTATTTGACACAGAAAACAAAGCGGGCAATCAAAAAGAGAATAGTACGGCAAAGTCTAGTTGCAAATCTGTTGCTTAGTCACGTTCTCATCTCCAACTCGTTGCTTTTGTTGTGGCTTTTGAATTGGGTCAGTTTTAGATATGAAAATAAATGCGACTCTCCAAAAGGTGGGTTGGAGGGTCTTTCATTTATTTGCTCAACGCAAAAAGCTGAACGAATAATGCTTTTTTCCATAACTAAGCGTATTTGAGGTGCTCTGGCGACTAGCTTGTGGCACAAAGGTTTCCATGCAACGCTGGCTGATTGTTAGTTGCATCGTTTGGTTATAAAAGTAATGTGAAACAACGAGTGCCTGGAATTTACACGTTATTTCTTTAGGTCAGTGTGAACGGTGTTAGCTTTAACTATTCCAATTCCATTTAATTTGTCGCCGGGAGCAGTGTGCGTAATCTGTTACTTTAGTGACCAAGCAGACCAAGCGTCATTAACCAACGAGTGCCTGGCGCTAACTCGTCAATTTTCTAATCCAGCGAGTGAGCTTTATACAATTGGATTGCAAATGACTTGAATAAATCTGGCATAACAAGCAGTTCGCTTTATAAGTGCCCAACCAACGAGTAGAAATTAGCGAGTAAAAGGCAGCGAGTAAAGATCAGCGAGTAGCTAGTAGCTGAAGTGCTCGCTACTTCAGCATAAGACATCAACTCGTTCGAGTGTATTCAGTAAAACTGGAACTCGTTTAATGCACTTTAAAAGAAAACGAACGTGTATGTTAACTAGAGTTCAATTAAGAGAACTAATTTATTTATCAAGTGCTTAAAGCTTGCTTAAGAAGTCCTTTAGCTCGTTACTCGTGCAAAGCAACGAGTTGGCGCCCATGTTGATGGATTGTTAGCACGTCTCCCGCTACTTTCTTTAACTTTGCCTGTAGGGTTAAGCAAGGTCTAATAAACTATTCATAGATATTGATAATTGGTCCCCTTGCATGGCAAGCAACGATCAGAGGCGCAATGTCTCGCCCTCCGCCTGGCTAGAGCTCTTCAACTCAATTTACACAAAGCGAAGCCAAAGCGGGCGAGTATAAAACCCTACAGAATAGCCACGTGAATGGTAATTACACCATTATTATCATTACTGGCCTCTCATAACACACACACACACACACAAACACACACGAACACACATTCGTACCTCTGGCGAGGCAGTCTTATAAATGCTTGGATATCTAGAGTCCCCATTGAATTGTGCACGTGTGGAGCTCAGTAATCGCATAAGGAGAGAGAGAGAGAGAAAGAGAGAGTTTATAATTGCATTTGATTGATGGCATTATGCATGCGTTCAACTAGCCCACACAGTTGAAGGGGCGGGGAGCAGGAGCGCTAGCCGCAGCAGGCTGCCGGATAGGGGGTGTAATGGCAGACAGATATCCATCTGTAAAACTTGGTACCAACTGCAGGGCAGGGCAGTTATTGAGCCAATGAGCTGGCCAATCAATCGAGCCAGTCAATGCCATTAAGCAGATTAATTAATTGTGATAAAAATAAATGTTTATAAAAAATAAGTAAGCTTCAAGTGCCGTAGCTTGAATACCCTTTCAAATAGATAGCCAAATGTTAGACTATACTTCCAAGCTTTTCTTAGCACTCCATGAGGAACTTTTTTTGATGATGTGACAGTCTTTTATGAATTGTATCAGGAGTAGGATTCGATACGAACCAATGTCTCGTCTTGAGATTCGGTTCGGTACCTGGTCTTACGCATCTGTCAAATCAGGTTTTGGTTTGTTTGAATTCGGCTGCTCCAATATATATTTCAATATGAGATTGGATTGGCTCGGTTTGATTCAAAGCCCATTTGTTGCCTTCGTTTAAGATAAAGCCAATAAAAGAAAAAGCTTTTCGTTAACGAACTTCACATTCCTCCGATTTGTCCTATGGGCTATGATAGTTCGATGTTGCTCATATATAAGACGCATAATAGACGCATGCTTGGATAGATATAAGACATGCGTACGATGCTTGGAGTCCGATCGGTATGAAAACTGCAGGGCTTTAGTATGGCATACAGAAGTGAACACGTACCAAGGCGCAAGGCTTTACCTATCCAAAAGGTATGTTTTTCCAATTTGAAGGGCAATGGTAGTCGGATAACCGCAAGGTGTAGTATTTTTTATTAGCGTGCTCTAGACGAGAAGCTAAACATGCCGTTTGAGGTATTTAGCTTTTAGATACCTCGAGTTGTGTTTCAAATCAAAATCTAGCAATATAATGGAAATACTGAAGCAATGTTTGGTTTAGAAGAATATTTATTTTAAATTTGAATTCTACAGCTTTTCTAGTTTCCAACATCGAAGCTAAATGGAATCAGCGTTCGCTTCCGTTCAAGTTGATGAATGTCAATGCCTTGTTCTGGCTGTTACATACGCTCGCACGAAGCCAATATGCAGCGTATCAACAAAGTGAGGCAAGTGATGTGCCGCGTTTTGGACTCCTAATGAAAATGGATGAGTGTGTGGGGCGGGTTTCGCTGGGGTTGGGAGGGCTCGCGAGTCGGACGCAACGTAAATCGAAGCTTGCACCAAAGGCCGACACAATTAGCAGCTCGTTTTAGATGAGATAAACGAAGCGTCTCCCATACAGAAAACTAAATACCCAGACAGACGGACGGCTGGGGGAACTCTGTGGGAATTGTCATGTTGTTTTCGCTCATATCATTTGTAGCTTGCTAAAAGCTTTTTCTAATTTCCAACTGCGGCTCTGGCTATACGGGATATATATTTATATATGGGCTGGATGTCGGTTTTAATTATGACAATTGACATTTAACACGCAACTAATAATCCGAAACTCAAGCCAGAGTCGCCGAGTCTGTCTGGCCTTGCACATTTGTGATGTGTGCCCACTTGCGATACAATGGGAGCATTTCCGGTTGGCTCTGACAACTTGAAATGCCACACCGGCACACACACACACCGACACACACACACACACACTTCTAATATTTACTTCCGCTCTCTTTGACGATGTCATTTCCTTCCAGTCGCTGTTGCGATGAGCCGCAAGCATGTTGCCCAAATGGTTGCGCTTCTCGCCGAGCCTCATTAGCTGCTGCCACTGTCTATAAATAGAGCGGAGGGGACGAGAAACGAGAATTGAGTATCGGGAAGCGAGTAACAGCTTAGCTAGTCTTTAGTCTCTAGTCTCTAGTGTGGGGCCTCTCACTTAAACGGAATTCGCAATGTTGAGCCAAGCATGCAAAGTAAATATTACAAAGTGCTGCGAAAGTTCAGCTGAATACTTCCAGGCACATATAAATATGCGACGAGTATAAGAAAGCAAACTCATTCAGGCTAAATATAAACGGCTTGTGCAAATATAGCCAGCGAGTGGGTTGTTAAGCCTCTGGAATGTGTGTGTGCGTGTTAGTGTGTGTGTGTGTGTATGTGTGTGTATGTGCGTGTGTGTGTGTGTGCGCATCTGTGTGTTATTAAAGCGCATCTAGTAGCAGTATTTAAGTGAGCTGTGAGTTGACAAAACTCTACGAAAATTGCATGACTCGACTAAAAAAAAGCTATGAATAAGGTAGCGAGTAACGATAAAGAATTAGATTTGAAAACACAAAGTTCGCTTGGTCAAAACTTTATTAATAGCAGGCTTATAAAATATTAAACAAGTAATAATCAAAAGGAGTTCATATTATGATCCCTTTACTGAACACACAAAGTTACGAGTGCACCAAATATGTAACGGGTGAAAAGAAACAAAGATTTTAATAAATCAGATAATATGCTTATATGATGAACTCATTGCTGATCTCATAAAATAATGGGTGTTAAAAAAAAGAGTAATAGGTAGCGACGAAATAGCTCGCTATAATATATAAGTTTTATGTAAAAGCGAAGAGTTTATCAAGTCAGCTTTGCCAGTATTGCGGGTCTCTAAATACAAACCCCGAAAGTAACGAGTGCTTTTTATAAGTAACGATCAGAGTTCCTTGCTGATAAAAAACCAACGAATAATGTTGACTGGTGATAGGAAATATAATAAACAATTGCGAGATAATTAAGACAGCAACGAGTAGCTTTTACAGGGCTTTTAAAAGTAACGAGTGAAACTCAAATGTAAAAGAGAACTAAAGAGTTCGGTCTTAGTAAGAAAGAACAAGCAAGAATAAAGTGATTTGTTGAAATACAGTTTCTCATAAGAAAACAAGTGGTGAAATAATGTAGAACCGCACGATTAGCTGAATAACAACGAGTAAACTTGACAGACTGTATTCATTAGCAATTTACCGAGCTATTAATAGTAACGAGTAAACTTTAAACTATTCGCATAAGCTGCTTAATGACGGCGTGGGTGTGCCCATTAGGCGGCAAAGCTGTGACCTTTCGCTGTCACCGACGGTCACACACAGAGCAAGCTCTCGCTCGTACGACCACACACTGGGCACGGCCTATGACACTCGTAATCCCCTACGCTAGTGTGAAACAACAAGGGACTCTGACCCGAGAACCCTGCAGCCATGCTTAACCCAACTTAGACGCTGTAATCGCTACAACAGCTTGTGACGAGTATGAAAAAAAAATAAAACGAAATAAAATAAAAGGGGGCCAAAGGACAACGCAGTCAATCTGCAAAGCTTGAAAATTAATTGCCTAAACAGCCCGAGAGAGAAAGACAGAGAGAGAGAAAGAGAGAGACCCAAACAACACAAAGCCACATAAGTAGTTGGCATATAAATAGATTTGCATACTCATTCGCTGCTTGATATATGTGTGAGCGAGTATAAGCTGATGTCGGCCGATTTACGCGCAAATATAAGCACTAAGGGGGATGGTGGGAGGGAGGATGGTAGATGGGTAGGTGGGTGGGGGGTGTGGTAATCGGGGACAGGCCGATGATGACGATGACAGCAAGCCAGCCAACCCAGGCAGACGGCAGACGAGGAGCTGCTGTTGGAGGCCAATGACTTTTAAGGATAATGACATCAAAATGCGCATAACAAATTCGTTTGAAATCCTTTTTGAAGTCACTTTGCATAAACACACACACACACACACACACACAGAGAGAGAGAGACCAACAGACACCCCAAGCACAAAAGTTGAAAACTCAAGACAAAACGTGAAAAGCACACCTCCCCGCTGCGCCCAGCTTGTAGCTCAGACAAACAGCTTCCCCTTTTTTTATGCCCTCTACACATTAGAAATAGATACCAAAGGGGGTATAATAGTTTAGAGGAAATGCATGCAGCAGGCAGCAGAAAATATAATATTATATACATATGTTTATGAACAGGACGGCGAGCTGAGACGCGGCTTGAAATTTGATGAATTTTAAGCCTAACTGGAGAATTGTGAAACCTAGATACACCAAAGTTGGTCGGTTTATAAATATTTTACTTTTTGGTTAGCTCCGATAAAGCTTCATATAAGTACAGGGCATCTTCTAGTCGGGCAGTCGCGACTAGGGTCGCACTGTTACTTGCTTCAATCTGTCGTGCTGCAAATGCTAGCTGCCTGCCTTAACGCACACAAACACACACACACACACACACACACACACATGCACGCTCGGCCCACAACTGGGCCAATCGGCATTGGGGCAGCGGCGTCTGTGGCATGCGACAGCGCGGCAACGCTCTAAAATATTGACACAGAATGCGATACAACATGTGATGGCCTCCAAAGTAATGCCCTTTGCGTGTCCGCACAAAATGCACTTTCTGGCGTGCATCAGCGCGTCGTTTTACCCATTTTGACACTTATCAACACTGAATTTGACATAAAGTGCTGGCAAACACTTGCTTCGGTTTTCAATATCTTGCATTTGCTATGCTGCCAGCCGTTGGTGGATCTTATGTGAAGCACTCTTATGCAACAATGCAGCATTGTCGAATTTTCGAATTTTTTCTTTAATAACTGTTTGATTTTGTGTTAACCAACACTGGTCAGCTTTAAAAAATGAATACCTTCTGACTCTTATTATACCCAGCTTTTAAGGCTCTATCTATTGCATTTTAAGCTCCTTAATGATCAACACAAATCCATTTTGACACTTACCAACACTGACATTGACATAAAGCGAGCTAAACACTTGGTTGTGTTTAAAAAACTGGCATTTGCTTTATTGCGAGCCTTGAGTGCGTCTTAGGTGATGCGCTGTTATGAAACACAGTGATTACTCTGCCTTGTTTTGTATTAACCAACACTATTCAGGCTTAAAGAGAAGGCACAGTCTTTCGATAACTCAGCCCTTTTATAGTTCACTCAAAACAACAATAATCTCTTGTATGTGCATTTCTTTTTTTAATGGAATTTGAATATCTTTCCAACACTGCCGTCAGCGGACAAGTTTTCGCTTATTTTCAACAGCTTTAGGCTGTTCTTTGAGCTTGGGCTTTTTCTGAATCTAATCTCTCTCTCTCTCCTTCTCTTTTTCTCTATCCCTCTTTTTCTCTCTTTGACTATCTCTCGGTTTTGCATACTCTGTAGTTTCCTATATACACGTTTATCAACACTCAAACGCTTAGCACTGAGTCTTGAGCTGTCGCTGCTCAGCTGTCTCTCTCGCTCTCTCACTCCCTCTCTGTTTCGCTTTCGAGAAAAAGAGTCGATCGGTAATCCGTTTCGTATGAGCTCTTGCTATTAATCAAGCTGAGCGCTTTAATCTCTCTCTATCCTGAAGCATAGGTTGCCACCAGTTGCTGTTGCTGCCGCACATTTTGGGCCCCAATCTGTGGCAGGCAACATGCCTGGGCGACGTTCCGCCCACATTTCGAGTGGCCTATTGTGCGCGTTGACTGCCTTTTTTCCGGGCCGGGCACACAAAAGAAATATTTGCGGCAAAGCTTGTAAGTCGCAAGCCGGAAATGCCACAGCCGCAGCTCCAGCCACAGCGACAGCCTCAGCCTCAGCCGCTGCGACTGACAGCCCAAAAAAAGCCGAAAAAAAGCAAAGAATATTTCAGAGTAGGCAGAACTATCTGAGGCCGACATATAAATACCCTGACAGGCATTTCACTTAGAGGTGCTTCAATACGTTAGCCTGACTTTCGACCGATTCTTCCGATAGCAGACATATTATATATTATTGATCAATTTGAAAAAGTATTCCATGCAAAAATCATGATATACCGATCCCGTCTAGCCTATAATCTAGGTCAAGTTCCATTTGCATATCTTAAGAACTGGGAGGCATAGACACAATCTTCCAGACTATATCGAATCGCCTTTTGTTGCTGATCAGGAATATATATATTTATACTTATTACATATACTTTATTGTGCTGAAGCTGCCTTCTTCTGACTAGTTAGCAATAACCTCTGTGACTGTGATGGCATACGCAATCCAAACGCATATCCAAAGCCAGCTGAACACAAATGCAACGCATGTGGTTCGCATCGCTTCGCTGCGGTTCGGTTCGGTTTGGTTTGGATCAGAGTGTAGTGCAATGCGGTTCAATTCAGTGCGGTTCGTTTGGTTTGTTTTGGTTTCAGTTTCTTGACGGGAATTCTATTTGTGTGTGTGTGTGTGGGTTGGTTGTGCGGCCCATACATGTGGCTGAGCATTTTCTTTTGTTGCCGAGCTTGAAGTTCTGTTTCAGTGTCTGTGCCTGCGGCTGCTCGTTCAATCTCTGGCTGCCTCGGCTGCCTTCTGCCTTCTGCCTCTGCTTGCGTCAATTGCATAGGCAAAACGCAAACTTTGGTTTAATCAACAACGTTTGCGCCCTTCGAACTTTTTACGCACTGGCCCGCAGGCCATTAAAATTTAGCCGTACAGCCCCCAGCACCCATATATCTACACGAACTGGGCATCATTCAGCTATGCAAAATATTGACGTAACTTGGTACAGTCGCTGCTTTTTTGCAGCATATGTTAAATCGAGGCCAGTCGGATCGTAGCACATATCCGCTATATAGCTGACATGGGAAACTGTCGATTGAACAACTCTCGGCGAATAAATTGATGTAAAGCTTACCTTGGCAAAGCGCCTATTAAGAAAAGTTTATTTCAATCTTAAAACAATCTTTTAAGCGTGAAAAATATCGGTTATCGATTAATCGGAAGACTGAAGCATCAATCGGAACACTAAAAACTTGTAGCCCAACTTGGGAATCTTTTGACGTATATTTTCAAATAGCTTTTGTTTATATTAACATTTATTTTTAAATATTTTCAAATAGCTTTAGTTTATATTAATAATACAGAAAATATATTAAAGCTCTTCCTTATGTTTATAATATATCAAAGAGTTTTGTATAGCTTTTGTTTATATTAATATATATTTTATTTTTTTATTTTCCAAAGTTAAACTCTATAAAAAATTGAAGGGTTAACAGCTTGTAGTGGGCAATTAAATAGCTAGTTATATCATAATGTTAACTTGCAGCTTCATTTGAACTAGCGACTTCTCGCTTGCCAGTTCCACGATCAGGCCTATTCAACTGCGTTGTTGTTGCCATCATTTTATCAGCTTTAACTTTCGCTTATGATCCCAAAGAAAGCTTCTGCTAATTGCAGCTATTTAGATTTATCAGTCAGTCGAAACAAACTCTATCTGACTATATATAGTGTAGATTTTCTAGAGCATTTTCCATAGCTGCTCTCTATATAAGTCCTTACATTTGTTAGGGCATGCCTGCTGCGTCTAGACACAGTTTTAGCAGGCTGCCTATTAATTTGTATGCGAGTGTATATGAGTGTGTGATATGTCAGTTGTGTGTGTGTGTGTGTGTGTGTGTGTCAGTTGCATGCTTCTATGGGCCTGTCTGTCGCTCTGTCGGTTTGTTGGCAGCATCGTTGATTGGCAGTCCAAGTCGAGGACCAGGCCAAGGGGCATACTAATCATTGATTAGACTGTGCGAGGCGAAGGCGTTGCCTATTCTGTTGCTACTGTTGTTGTTGTTGCTATTGTTGTTGCTGTTGTTGCTGTTGTTGTTGCTGCTGCTGTTGCCACAACAACAACAATGAGCCAAGCTGTAACTGGGGCATGTGTGTGCGCGCTTGTGTGTGGCAACTTTTTCCCATTGTTGCCACATCAAGTTCCACTATTATTTCTAGCATGTTATAAATTTTGTTTGCCAGCTTCGACCCCCGGCTGACCCCCTTCTCACTCCTCGCTCCGTACTTCACGCTTTTGTATACACATGCTAAATATTTATTTACCAGTCAAGCAAAGTGTTAATTATGTGGGCGTGTGTATGTGTGTGTGTGTGTGTATGTGTGTGTGTGTAAGTGTGTGTATATTTAATCTGCTGAGCTCATCAATTTCTCAAGGGACTCGCAGCAACAGCTGCGCTTTTTTTCTTCTTTGTGCTGATTAGGGGTATTCCCTCTCCCTTTTAAAATTCGCTTTTGTGTTGAATATAAAGCAATTTTGCGACTTGTTGCGATTTCTGGCTCAGTGGGGAATATAACACAAGAGTTGATGATGAGCGAGGGCGGGGCTCTCTAATGCATTATTCAAAGCACCAACTCGACAGATTTCCTCGCCCCGCCTCTTCCCTCACCAATTGCGCTGAGTGTACTCGTGAGTGTACTCAGTACGCAATTAATGTGTAATAAATACGATATGGAATTAATATCAGCATTAATCAAATCGCATTCGGCATGTGAGAAATGTTTGGAATGTTCTTGCCGTCAATTCCATTTCGATTATTTCCGTTTGGCACAGCTCGAACTTGGATATTTGGCTGTTCGCACTGTTCGCACTCGACTCGATGTGACATTTGACTATTCAATCAATTACAGCTATCAATCACTTAATCGCTTGACTGTACAATATAATTACACTGCGGCACCACTCCACTGGAGAGGCTAAGACACAAGTGCTTTGATATGATTCACTGATCCAGTCAAACATATTCTGAGGACACATTCATATCAACAATTTTGTCAAAATATGAAAAGGTTCTGTTAAGCGAATTAAACAAATTTTTGCTCTTAAAGTCACAAAGCCAAAACAATTGTGATAAATCAATTATGACTGAACGAATCTATGATTGATTAAACTCCAAAAATGAGCACATTTGTAGTCCAGGTGATTGGCCTGGCGAGGCTTAACTGTTCTTGCGTCGAACCAGCGAACGAGAGGTCGCCGGTTCAAATCCAATGTCAATGCTCTATTTTTTCCATCTGTTTGCGCCGTAAACAGCAACAAAGCAATAAAGCTCTCTTCTCGTTTGATTTGGGAAAGTTTTTGAGCTGCCTGAAATTGCATTTTCAATATAACTCACATGAGCCGCGCAACGCCGAGCTATTTACATAACTGTATGCACGGATTGTCTGATTGCCTGAACTCCTTTAAATACAACATAATTCCCCAATTCAAGCTAGCTAGAAACTAAATGAGTTCCATAAATTTTGCTGATGACTTTATAATTGGTTTATTCCATTTTCAGTCTCGGCTCGTAAAGTATATCATGGCATCATCTGCAGAATGTTGAGTGTGTAATTTACTGAAGTTGTTGCATTTTAGACCCAACAATCGTAATATTTAGTTTTATTGCTCTATTATTTGAGTGCAATTTGATAGTTGATTATTTGGCGTTTTGGCAATATCTCAATTTAGTTTATGACAAGGTCGTGCATTCGTTCATGTACCGCGAGTGCCAACTGATACACTCACTCTCTCGCTCGCTCGTTCATTCATCTAATGGCCATTGCAAAGTGGCCAAGAGTGTGTGGAGGGGGAGGGGGGGGTAGGGTTGGCCGTTTACACGACACTACACGAAAATGTTTTATGTTTCCTGACCGTCGCGACGCGGCCGGGCAATATGTAATTTATAGCCGGCAATTTTCACAGAAAATTAAAATTTTCCCTTTTATACCCAGCAGCCAAATGGCGACCGCTAAACGGGTATGCTCGATTGCGTTCCTGTGTATTAGCATCTATATTTCAATTAAAATTCTTAAACCATTTCAAGCATGTCCAACTACTTACCTCTACGAACTCGGCATCTGTAGAAGCTACAGTTATTAACATTTGTATGTGGCTACAGTGAGGTCTAAAAAGCAGTCGCCGCTTCTGTGCCTTACACAACTTTGATGTTTACTCTTGTTACCGGCAAAGAGTTGATTAACGATCTCTGAGAGTTCGTACAGCAGCTAGACACATCTGGAACAGGGTATCAGCTAGTCGTGCGCATGCTATTAGCTTGTGCATTTTTTTTATATTTTTTGTTTGAAGCACGTTTTGAATTCGGCCGAACGTAAATAACGTGTTTCTCCACTTTTTAATAGTTACTTTTTTGTTGTGTTCGTTCTTTGTTTTATTTTGTTGTTGCTGTTGCTTTGTGTTTTTGTTCCTTTTTTGGCTTTTATTAATTTAGCATTTTTTTTATTGCATAATTGCCAGTTGCTGGTCGCCCCGCGTCGTGTCAAAGGTCACAACAGGCAGCGCACTTGACTGCACCGGCCGTAACACGGTTCGACACAGTTACAGATACAAATACACACAGCCCTAGCCTTAGCTGCAGATACATAGATACAAATTAGTATGTAGTTACAGCCGAACAGGGTCGGGAAACAGGAGTTAGGGGGGCATGGGGTGTCATATGGGGCAGCTAACATAGAACGTGCGACATGAAGCTACATGAAAAGCAATCAAAGTATGAGCCAAAAGGAAAAACAGAATGAAAAGTGTGATGAAAACAAGAAGCACAAGAAGCACATTATAATTTTAGCTTTGAGAAGCAACGAACTGGAAATGCTCTTCAGTATAATTAGAGACAAGTTATAGCATGTGTAGAGTGTAAAGTTATATATGCCTGTAGGCAACGATAGAAATAGGGCTGTAGATCTATAGATACTATAGATACGGATATATATAGAAGTATAGCTATAGATGGCTATGGAAATATGGATATAGATATGCATAATTATGCAGATGCAGGCGATCAGTTGGTAAAATAAGATTTTGTGGCACATGATAACAAACTCTTTAGCTACTGTAATTTATATATTTCGCAATTACTCAAGGATTAATCGAATTTGTATATAGCACATCATCGAAATGTTATTTATATGCCTTAGTCTGGCCATATATCAATTTTAAGAGCTCTAGCTCTTACAGATCCTGAGTTCAGAGAGGACGTACAAGTTTGAATTCAGTTTTTAGTTAGATGAATATTCTTATAATTACTACTAGCAGCCAAACTGAAAGCAAAGGGCCATATCTCGTGAAAATCGGAGGAGATTTACCCGAGTAAAATGAATTGAAGTTTTCTAGGAATATTCTACAATTTATGTTGGAATTTTAAAGAAATATTATGTTAATCAATGTGTAATGCCAGGAAATAACAGCTCATGCATTCGGACTAAGAGTGTGAGTAAAACTCTTGGAAAATCTTATAAGTAAGCCCTTGCAAAGTAGATAATGAAAATGAGTCAAGAATTTCATATAGTGCAATAAGAAATACCCAGAATTGGCGGCTTATTCAGTTCGAGTGACAAATTAAATGAATGGCAAATGTGAAAAACATATTATTATGGACGACATGTCTATTGTGAGACGACCTATGCGAGGGTATTACCTTGAAGCTAGTTCTGGGAGGTGCTCTTGTTCCTGGGCTGGGCACTGTTGTGGGCGTGTGCCACCTATATGACGCTGTATCTATGTGTTTGTTGTGTCTGTTTATGTGTGTGTGTGTGTGTGTGTGAGCCTTTGAACATGGCGTGACGATGCCGCGTGAACCTTTTGAACCCTGCGATAAGGATTACGGCTACGGTTACGATACGTCCGTCATAGATGATCTACATACACACAAGCACAGAGTGTGTGTGTGTGTGTGTGTGTGTGTGTGTGTGTGTGTGTTTGTAAATAAGTGTGTACTGGCGTTCGGCCGTTTGTCTTTCGATTAAAAAGCCAATAAAAATGAAAAGCACCAAAAAAAAAAAGCACAGAATAAAAACGACTAGCTATGAAAATATGTGCTAGTCCATGGCATACGCTTGTCAGTCCATAGATTAAATTATTTTCCAATTTAGAATTTCGATAACTGTATACCCTGTAAACATGAAAGTGGCCCAAGCGGGCTGTCCCAATGTACCATCATATGAACTCAGGATCTACACAACTTTGAGCTAGAAAATTTGCTAGACTTTTGTTTCTCTCCAGCTTTTAAGACTGTCACAAATTTTATAATATTATTTGACATTTCTTTGACTTTGATTACAGGGTATCTGTGCTTCGTATACTGTCAAGACTTGAACAGGGGTTTTCCTTGTGCTCCTATTTTTTACAATTACCGAATCAAATGATTTATTTGTGCCTCTGCCTCGGCAACGTGTTAGCTGCCTTTTTTAATATTCAACAATCAATTTTATTCATTCGATTTTGTTTTTCATCTTCTAATATATTCTTTTTTTTTTTTTCTTCTATTGCAGGTACGTTTTATGAGTCTTTATTGACATGTGTCTATACAAGCCAACGCCACCTACTTTCCCGCCCCGCCTCCGGCCCACCTCAGTTTGTGGCATGGGTAATAATCCTAGACTCGGGCAAAACCACTTCTAATCGAAGATGGGCTTGTCAATGCATTTCATTTGATTATTAGCGGCTGTCAATGCGAGTTTTTTGTCTGTCTGTGTCTGACCTTCAGCTCGACTTGAATCGACGGGCTTGTGATATGAAAAATGTCGAGATGTGGCTGGCCACAAGCTAAATCTAGCTTGGGGCTGACGAAGATCGCATACACTTGCAGACATATTAGCTAAAAGCCGATATAGATACAGAGAGGCAGAGAGAGAGTGATGTAGAGATAGAAGGAGAACGCTTTGGGTGAGAAAGAAAGCACAGAGAGAGAGAGAGAGAGAGAGAGAGAGAGAGATAGAAGCGAGAGAGATAGAACATAAAACAGGAGAGATAGGGAGCAAAAGGGAAAAAGAGAGAGAGAGCTAGTCAAAGAAAGAGAGAAGGAGGAGATACGGAGAAGGAGAGAGAGAGAAAAAGTGAGGGAGTGATAAAGAGAGATTGGGAAAGATAGGTTGGAAAGAGCGAAAGGAGAGTCAAAGAGCTAAAGCAGTCCGAGATCTTTTTTTTAATGTATTTAAGTAGAAGAGCGAGAGAGAGTTCTTTAGCTGATTTACCTTTTACAACTACAATAAAAATCTGTGCCAGGTAAGAAACAAATACCTTTAATTAGAGCCTAGTTCCCATAAGATATTCGATGATATAGGGTATAGAGAGAAATATCTGTACTTTATTTCTTCTGTAGGTTATCTGCAAAGAGAGCTGACAAAAGCGCCTTTTCTCGGTCTATCTTCCACTTTAGAGTCTTCGCAATGTTTACTTTCAGACTGAGCACATATTAAGCGACAAAAGCCGATTGTCCATTGTTAGGGTATGCGAAAAACCATATTTGAATAGCCGACAAAGCTTGCGAGACACAGCTGCATGCACTTGATACACGTTCGAGCATGTGAGCTTTTGCTTGGTTTGGCGCTCGGTCGGTCGGCTCGGGTTCTGTCTTAAATGTTATTCCATACCAATCGAGGCCAACGGATCTGTCAGAGAGATAACTGATTTTGTGGGTCGTTGCACTCGCAGCATGCCCATTTATAGAACGGCATTAGAACGAACTAACGATTACCATTAGCATAGCGATTACCCCCTAGTCCAAGCCAGACCCATGCCCATGCCCGTGCCTGTTCGGCATTATGCGAGCCCATTTAATGACCTGTAAATTATACATAATAGACCCAAACTACAAGCCATTATTTGGACTGAAACTGGCAACAACAATGGCCCGAGTCGCAGCCATCGCATAACGAAAGCGAAATTAGTTAGGGACTAGCCAAACACTCGCTCGGGCCACGCATGCGTGGCGCCCCCCATTGAAGGTCTGTGGGTCGCCAGTCAGCTCCAGCTCCGACTCGAGGTCTGTTGGATCTCGCTGTTGAATGTTGATGCGTTCCGTTCGTTGCACGACACGCATTCCCAATGAGCCTGCAGTGCGCCCCGCTGCACTTTCCTAAACCGACGAAAACAATGCCCAACTAAAACATACCACGTAATCGATACAATAATACAATTGTTATCATTTTTGATGACATGCTAGCAAGTGTTACCCGGCCATGTCCGGGGAAGTTTCTTTCAAGTTTTCGAATATCACTTTTCCAGCCGATTTTCGCCCAGCGGAAATATATATATATATATATATATATATATGTATTTAGCCCAATTAACTCACTGTAAAATGCTCGACTTTCCACCAGCTGAAGTGGATTTTCCAAAAAGCGTGGAAAACGTTTCAAGTGAGTTTTGAGCAGGTTCTCTGAAATCGAGCTTGCAAATAGATTGAAGATTGGTTAGTTAAGATCAATTCCGCTAATTTTCCACAATTACGAGTGGAATCTGCTCGTAACTTGGATTTACATCGCGAAACAATTTAAGCTTAATTCGTAATTCGAAATACAGCAAGTCAGCCTACCCTGCCAACCCTTTGATGGGTATGCGGAACTATAAAAAAACAAAAACGAAACAAAGAAGAAAACGAAGTAGAAGAAGAAGGAGAATAATATACAGCCAACATAAACAAACAAATAAAGTCTCGTAATGACATTCATTTGTATTTGAAGTGTGTGGCAAACGAATGTGTGAACGATTTGGTTGGGTTTTTGTCATTAAATATTGCTGGGCGAGAATCGTAGTTAACTGTTAATAGTCCCATTGCAAGCAATTAAGTCCATTAGCGCGACAAAACTAACTAATGAATGGGAGACCGAAAGGACTATATACATATGTATTTAAGTTAAAGAAATGAAAATGGAACTCGAAATGGAAATACAATATGCGATATGCGCACGGGCAGGGCGCACAACGATGGCAAAGCTGGCCAACAGACCCAGCCAGACCCAACCGGGCATTGATCATAATCAAGCTCGCAGCAACAACAACAACAACAACAACACACATGAGACAAGCGACTTTCATAACAAATCAATTTTCATTTCGCTGCGTGTTTTTCCTGTGTTTTCCCAGGCGCTCCCATGCGACAGAGCCAACTACCATGCCGCTTTCCCCCACACCCGCTAACCAGCTCTAATGTCATTGTTTTATGGAAGAGCATAGCTGTAGTTATAGGGTATTCGAATTTTGTCACGACATGTGTAACGCATAGAAGGAGACTTCTTCCAACCCAATAAGTGTATATATTTCGCGATCAGCGTCTTGATATGGCCATGTCTGTTCGTCCGTCTGTTCAGTTGTGTAGCTCTCCTCTTGAAACCTTGCACAGGTCCGGCTTTCTGTGTCAGGCAGTACATATGTATGTCGGAACAAGCCAACTCGGAGCACTATGTCATATACCTGCCATGGGAGCGATCGATTGTATTAAGATAGCTTGACCAAACTCGGGAGTTATTAGTTCCATTGTGATGCTCATATATATGAAAATCTTATCAAAAGCAGATATCTGTATCACATAGCTGATATAGGAAAGATCCGTGGAATAGAAGCATCTTCTAGAGATTCTGTTTTTTAAAGGAACTATTCTCACACATCTGCAAAAGGGGAAACGTCTACAAGGGTATAAAATCTTCGGCCAGCCGAATATATCCTTACTTTCTCATTATACCCTGTTATTAATCCAATATTGTCATATGTAAAAACTTGATAGAGACATGTTTAAGCACATTTGCTTTAAATATATTCCATTAACAAAAACTCAGAGACACAAAACTTATTTAGGTATTCACAATTTGTTGTCAAAGGCTTACAGGGTATCTGGTGTTAGATCATTTCTGTTTATTTCGGCTGTTGTTTTTCCTTTTTTGGCTAGCTTTCAATAGCTGTCCTTTGTTGCAGTTGAGCCCGCGTGTGTAATTCAAAGCAAATGTCTTGTAAATGCAATGCCACCTCCGACATGGCGCATGCCCCAACCCCCGCCTTTGGCCTGGAATGGGGTGTTGCATAGACAAAGCTCTTTGTTGTTGGCTTAAATGGCTCTTTTGGCTGAATGGCGCAACATGCGCTACACATGTTTGTTGCTGCTGACTGCATGCCCCACATCCAAGTCAAATGTGGCGCAGCATGACGTTTGATATGTGTCATTAACAACAACAACAACAACAGCAAGAACAACAGAAACAATCCATAGCAATATCCAAAGCAAGCGATATCTCTGCCATATGTGTGAATCAGCTTCCAATCATACTTCGCTTCTGGCCAATCAATGACAGCTGGAGCAACAGAGAGCCATTTGATATGCCCCATGCTGATTTGAATTGAATCAAATCAAAATTTCGACATGGCAAGCAACAAAGCCCAAGTCGGCAGTCGCAAAGCATTGTACATCTCAAAACTCACATCTACAGACATCTAACAGAGTTCTAACAGTCGTTTAAGCTCTCATTAACATCGAGTAGCAGCTGTTAAAATGTGAACGGAAGAATTCCAATTGCCGTGCTGCGTTCGTAATGTCAGCCTGGCTAAAGCTGCTGTTAATTGGCATAACATAAACCATTGAGATACAGTTAACATAAAGTTTACATGTTGCTGTTAAAGTTAACAGAGTGACATCGGTGTGCGCAAAATCTGTATAGACGGAATTCAGATCGAGAGATTTCGCGGAATAGAAGGAATATATTCAGGAAGAACGTCTGAATATATAAACAGCATATTAACATGATGCAAAATGAGTTGCTGTTAAGTAACATTCGAACTGTTAACAGAGAACAAGAATGTGCTGGAATTGTCCAACATAAAATTTGTCTTTGTATTGTATTTGTATTTGTCTTCGAGACACATTAAGTAGAGACTGTGAGCACCTTCTGCTCACTAGGATGAAAAGTCCGTGAATTTCTTTATAATTTATCGATCCACGCTTCCGCGTGAAAAGAATTCGTGCAATTTGTATTTGCAAACGTTGAATTTGAATTAATTTTAATAGTTGAAAAAACTCTTAAAGCATGCGCTAGCATATCAATTAAACAGTGTTTGTGGGAAAATTCAGTTCGCTTTGGAGTTGATTTTTAATTTACCGTGAACGGAAAATGGGCGGAAAAGTGCTGAGAAAACTACCTGGTTGGTTGTATAATCTAAATGGCTTGTAATTAAATGAAGCAGCTCGTTAACTGAAAACTAATCGATTGCAGCACTTGGCAGCTTGAAAAGCTTTTCACTTTTCCATCAGACATTTTCTCGAATGACGGATGACTTGAAGTCATTGTTCATACTCCTCCTCTCTCTTTCTCTCTCTCTCGCTCTCTTTCTCTGTCTGTCTGTCTCACTCTCTGAATGATAACTTCATCTCATTCACTTTCATAGACATGCTTGCGTTTTGTGCAAGTCAGTTCCATTTAATCATCATCAGCATTTAACATCAACATCATTATCATTATCATAAGCGTCATCATTATAGACTACATCAACATTCGTCCTGCATGCTTGTTTCTTCCTTTCGTCCAATCATCTTTCAAAATTAGTCTGCTCAGCAAACTTGGCTTATTGGCAAGGGACAGTCAGAACAACAACAACAACATCTGGAGCCACAAAATTTGTCGTTGTCATCGAGCTAGTTGTTGTTGTTGTTGGCTTAGCTTCAAAGTGTCCTAGAAGCCGTATTCAACCCGCCGCAAAACCCATTTAGAGACGACTCCGAGCCGCACATTTCATTCCATTCCATAAGTATTTATCATTTTTTAATGACAACACCTTTTGGAACGACACCCACAGCCGACCGCCAGCCGCCAACCGCCAACCACCTGAGTTTGGCAGCACAAAAGGCACATCATTAGAAAAGCTGAAAAGTGAAAATGTGACTGACTGAGCACGAAGCTGGACGGTTTTGGTGGCTCGTAACTCAACTGAGGCGGAAAATACTCTCGCTCGCACTGATGCTGCTGAGAGAAAGAGAGAGAGAGAGAGAGGGAGAGAGGGAGAGAGAGAGAGAGCTGTGCTCATTTTGTGTGGCGTCAACAGCTATTAAATGTCCAGAGTCCATCATGGATGGCGGACCACGTGACAGTTTCCCTTCCCATGCACATTACAAATTCAGTTACTTGCCACATTTTGCTGTCATAACTTATTTATTAGACTTCAAATGTCAAATTTGTTAAAAAGCCAACTTAACAGCAACTGCGCCTAGTTCTATTTCCTGCCAGTTAGACTTGTCTCTTCCCCTTCCCTTCCTCCTCCTTTCTCCTAGTTCCTGCTGGTAAATTGGCTGCCATTTGCTTCGACTTCTTTGCCAGATGCGAGCGACTTTCCACAGCTACTTTTATTATTTAATGTAATTTCATTTAATGTAATTACATTAAAATGCGTCCAACTCAAGTCAAGAGTGTGTCCTCAACGCGTGTGGCCTGACAACCAGAATGTGCTCGAATTCGTGCTACCCAGCAAACACGGGCTCTTTCTACTGGGAACTAACACTTACATGTAGAACATTCACCAAGAGATGCACTCACACAAATAAATACACTTAGCTTCTTCTTTCGCTTGCCATACATCATATATAAAATATATATGACCTTATTTAACTTCGGTGCTTGTTGTCCGATCTTGATGAAATTCTCAGTACTTGAATATGGCATACAAATGTGTATGTATTTCAAAGCGCTAGACGCTATCTCTAGAAATGAGGGTGCTTCCAATTTCAAGGCGAATGGAAGAAGATATACGATAAGTGAAATATTATTAATCTGTGTATACTAGATGGATACCCACATACCAAATTTGGTGCATATAGCTCATTTAATCTTCGAGTTGTGCTTAAAAAACCCGTCTCAAAATCGATATTTATCGATATTATGAAATAAGGAGGAGGTATCGTAATTAAACTATTCCCCTTTCGTAGATCGACTTTATGGTACAAAAATGTCTTGATTAGGCTTTTATTAAACAAAGTTTTATAAAGAACGATTCTTTTCTCTTCCTCCTTCAATATAGTTTAGCTATACCAAGCCCTAAACATGACTCTCTCTCTCTGACTCTCTTTCGCTCTCTCTCTGAGGCTATGCCTCTTTCGCTCCCAAGCTCACATTTCCCGTGGCTAATGTTGATTCGCTTATCGAAAGAGAATAAATTTCATTTAATTCCCGAACTCGGCAGCTTCTCATGCTTGCCACAAAAAACTTAGACCATTTACAGTATATGCCCGTATATTTGTGCCTTGTTTTGGTTTGGTGCACATACTTATGCACAGCACAGTGCTGAGCTGATTTGATTGACAGCCAGCTCTTGGCGCGGTTTCGCAAAAAGTTGTTGCACGCAGTTTTCTCGTTTTTCTGTTTTTCGTTTTTGTTGCCTCGTTTCTGGATTTTTATGTGGCGCGTGCGTGCGGCCCGGCCTGGCCCGGCCCGGCCCTAAAAACATATTTTGAGTCCAAATTTGAGTTCGAGTCCAGCCGACACACCCCTTCACCGCCCGCTGGGCACACAGTGCGGTAGTTAAAAATGCAAAACTAATTAGTTGGCCCTTCCCAAGGGGGGCGGCCGACGGGTAGGGCACAGTAGGGCAGAGTAGGGTAGGGTAGGGCAGGGGGCAGCTAAGCGGGCCTGGCCTGGACACGACATGCCCCATAGGCTCAGTTCTTGGCCTTGATGTTTGTATGTGTGTGTGTGTGTTTTTTTCTAAACACATTATTTTCCTGCTGATTTTGTTTTATTTAGTTCGTCGGGAGTAACAGCAAATCTGGTCCTGAATTCAAACAGATTGTGCTCAAACAAAAAAAAATTAGCAAAAAAATTAAGAAATTACTTAAATTGGAATTGCGAAAACCTAAAAAATATCAGCATATTTAAAAGTCACATCGTTTTGTGTAGACAGACAGAAAGAAGCATATATGATTCCATAAGGTATATATATATTCCTGATAAAGTCGGGCTTGTCTGTGTGAACGCTTCAATCTCGGGATTTACAAAAGTTAGAGATTTGACATTCGAGATATATGTTCTTCTATAACATAAGCAATCGAAATGTTATATTAAACATTCTTTGATTTCTGCTCACATTCCATAATATAGATAATTATAATTGTTGAAATACGGGCATAGCTCGAGAACCTTGAGAGACTCAGCCCTTGGAAATAAAAACAAAACTTCTTTCTTAAGGTAAGAGCCTTGCGCTTTGGTATAGATACACTTCAGTATGCCATATGTAAGACCTGAGAATCTCACGAAGATCGGACTGTAAAGACCGAAGTTAATAGAGAATGCTTGAGGTATGCATAAAGGGAAGCTAGAATGTTTTTTGCTGTCAGCTCGGCGCTGTCTTTCGAGTGACTGCCAGTCGGGCATACCCGATGCCAATTGATTGGCATCACAAGTAGCATAAAATACGTTTCGTTAAAGTTCAGGAATTATTGTTAATGTGAGCAAAGCGAAGCCGTTTGACCTCTAGCTAATTTTGTTACGCTCAAAACTTTGCCGAAACTGGAAACGATTTTCAAGCGTTTGAAACCTTCTCGTCTGGAGTCCAGCCCTTTGCCCAGTTTTGGGGCCCTGCGTTTTAATATGCTTGTACAAATTTGTATTTGTCGGCGTCTGCAACATTTTCTTATTAGTTTTATGCTATTTAAATATTTTATGCGGAAAACTCTAAAAAAAAGACCAGAAAAGAAGAGACTGACTGAGCCAAGTTGGGCAACTCTTTCGACCGCAATGGCCGTGGCATTCCGCGAAAACCCATTCCGAAGGGCCATAGAAACTCAAAATATGGTCTATAAAAAAGCCATTTGAAAAACTTTTGGCGGCATCTCGCCGATTTTTCTTTTTTTTTATGGGTCGAAAGACTATTTAAATCAACACAAATTAGACAATTTGATGAGCTGACGACTGGCCCCGCCCCCAACTGGCTTCCTCCCTTCCTCCCTCTTGCTCGACTGACTGCCCATTCATAAAAACCGCGCCAGAGAGAAGAAAACAATTAACAGCAAATAATTTAATTTGTTTACGGCGTGGAAGAAGAAGAATAGAAAGAGCCAGCGGCAGGGGCAGAGAGAGAGAGAGAGAGAGAGAGAGAAAGAAGCGGAGGCAAATATATATCAGTTGTAGACGCCGCGAACAAATAAAATTAAATTTTTTATGACCACACACACACACACACACACACACACACACACACACACACACACACACACACACACATATATATATATATATATATCTCTATTGTCCGTTTCCCGGTTTTGATACTTGGCGCTTTGTTCTTCTTCTTCTGCTGTTGCCATTCAAGTTCTGGTTCGGTTTCGGGCGCGTGTTCCTCTTGATGTTCCTTTGCTTTATCTTCACTTATTGTTCTGCCTCTTCTTCAGCCTTTGTTGTTCTATTTGCTTTTTGGTTGCCTGTTTAATACCCTTCTAGAGGCATGGACCACACATATTCTGATCTGTATTGGGAGACGAGTCGATAGAGTCTAGTCTCTCCGTCTGTCAGTACAACTATCTGAATGACACTTTGCTTACATCCATGTTTCTGTTGAGCGGAAATAGATGAAATGGAGTACGAGCAATCGGTTAGATCGGATCACATGATCATATACTTATCGCAGAAACTGTTTTCCTTTCTTTCAAGATATGCTAAACACAGTTGCCATTTACAAGAGCCAAATCTGAGCTATATCTGGCCGAAAAGTAGGTATATTTCTTTTTCCAAGATAAGAACCAAATCTTATCCATATCGGTCTGATATATCATAAAGTTGTCATACAAAATATTGTTCGAAAATTGATTTCTTGCAACAAAAACTGTGCGCTTTGTATTAGAGTCAAATCCTATCCATATCGGCCAAACATATCATCTAGCTTTATAATTGATTGAAAAATTTGTTTTTGTGCGGATTTCTAGATATTTTAGAGATAAAAGGTATCTTCTATCCCATGTCTTACATCCTCTATCTTCTATTTATCATTTCGATCTTGCATCTTCTATTGTCTGTCTTCTATTTTATCTTCCATCTTCCATCGTCTATCTATCATATGTCCGCAAGGGTATTCAGGCTTCGGCGTGCCAAAGCAAGCCATTTTTTCTGGTGTTATTTTTTTGTTTTTTTTTTTTTTTTTGTTGGTTGTTTATTTTGTTCACGCATTGCTTGGCAAACACCTCACGCCTGGAGTCCCCCCATCCCCCCTTGTGCGGGCAGCCTTCGACAGTTTCGAGTTTCCAATCTGCCCCCGAGTAGCAGCCGCTCGCCCCTCATCACTTTGATGCGCTTGAACGCGCCTTTGTCGTGAATTTTATTTATCTTTATTTAATTTTTAAGCAACTTTGACAGATTTATGCGTTATTGTGGCGTAAATTATTGCATCCCTCCACTTGGCGTGGATATCTATGCTATGGGCCCACGTTGGGCGCCAGTTTTGTGTTCTGCTGCGGCACAAGCTGAAATTAGCCAGCGCTTTGATAATGTTGCCCCCGAAAAGTTCTTTTTTTCTTACGTTTTTCGTTCTTTTCGGCTATGCCACAGTAAATCGCGCTTTATATATGGCAGCAATTTGATGCCTTAATGTCGGTTCGGCCGTGGGCCGTAACCGTGGGCAGGGGGGCAGGGTCGGAGCCAAGAACTCGATCTAGCTGCAGCACCACAGGCAATCTAATTTAATAAGTTAAACAGCCTGGGAAGAGAGCCCGAACATGGCCGTTGCCGATGGCTGGTCAGGTTATTGTTAGTGCCGCATAAACGTAAAATTTACCAGGCACTCTCTATCACACACACACACACCCGCACACACACACATTGCATAAAGCGGGGCAGCGGGTGGGCGTGGCAACGGGACAGCGCAAAATAAGTGCAGCAGCTGTGCGGATGCCTCTTTTTATGAAAAGGCTCTGCATCCATAACATAAGCGAGTGTGTGTATACGAGTGTGTATGTGTGCGTCTGTGTGTGTGTGTGTGCGGGCTAAAAGACGTTAGCAATGGGCGTGACCATATCTATGTGGGTTATACACGTTCACAGACAAACATTTTACGATGTTAACGGCGTAAAATGCAATGCACACCAAGCTAGGGGGCACACATTTCAACTGAGGCCACTAAAAGCGTAGCTAGAGAATACAAAAGAGAGACAGCGATAGTGTGAGAAAGAGAGAAAGAGCTGGCATTGTAACCTGAATCAATATATTGACAGCAGGCAGCAACCAGGCAAAGGGTCAAGTATTAGAATTCAAGTGAAGCTTTGAGCCAACTCATATCAAATTAAGGCATGCCACAGGCCCAGACCAGAAAGTTCAACAGCGTTTCGTTACATGAGGGCGTCAAGAATTCGGTTCACATTCAGTCGCACCACGTTGGGCGCCATTTGCGAAAAGCAAGCGCTGAATTACTTGGATTTTTAATAGGTACATCTAAAGCTAAGCTAGACTAAGTTTGTAATAGCCATAAAGTTCAATTAAATGGTTGTAAGACTAGATTTTTGTAGCAAAGTGCGCTCGTGACCCACGTTGTGCGCTAAAATCGCAATATCTAGTTTGTGCTTAAGGATCAAGCAGATTTCTAATTAGTATGACAAATAATACGACTACAAATATAGTTAAGCCTTCAGTCTATTACAAAATGCTGTTAAATATCTCAAGGATTCCCAAAAATACCTGTGCAATATTCTCATGTACTCATTTCTCAGCGATTTTTCATGCAGTTTCGCGTCGTGAGCAAATCACGTAGCTCACAAATCTCTGTGACTCTACCATCACATGAATTACTTTAGTTCCGCCGATTCTCAGGAAAAAACTTAAAAACGTTTTGCCGTTATCCAGCTACATGCCCGCGACCTCCCCAAAGAAAAAGAAAAAGTCGTGTCTTGGACGTGAATAAAAACTAACATGGCAGAGCCTCTGGCATATTCAAGTACCAAATGCATATATGTATGCGTATTATGCACACACACATCCACATATCGATGGCATCAACAGAAACAGCTCCAAGAAATAAAATAAAACAAGAGCGATTTCTTTCGGGGTGCCCGACTGGGAGATACTCTGAAAAAAACACACACCATGTATGGGAAATCCATTCTAGATTAACTCATGCCTTCAAGGCATTCAAGTTTGAGTTTTTGCCCAATTCCGGAAGATACTCAAAAAGTGAAATATCTTATGCGAGAACTTACATACAAAGTTTGGTGCTTCTAGCTCGTATAATCTTCGAGCTATGATAAAAAACCAAGTATCTAATTCGATATTTATCGATATTATGCAAAGGGAGGAGATATCGAATAAGAAATGATAATCTCTAGCTTTTGTAGTTTCCGAGATACGGCCAGATAGAAAGGCAAGGCCAGATCGAGTCAGATTTTGGTTCTGCGCAAGAATAGATCAAGTTTATGGGTCAGAGTTGCCACCTTTTGCCTGTCACATGCGCATGCACTAAAAATGCATACCCTTTTTGGGCATTTTCAATAAGTGCGCGGTATAAAAAATGAGTCTGGAGAAAATTGCAAATAAAGCGTCTGAAGAAACGAGAACAGCAAAAAGCAATGCTTAAGATGCTTCTTCTAGACCCACTGTCACACAATGCTACCCCTTACCCCTTACCCCTCTCCACTGCCCTCCCACACATGGTCAGACTCTAATTCTAACCCTTTCCTCCGCCCGGTTCGACTGCAGGAAGCGAGCGAGTTGCAAAAGGCAAAGCCAAAGGAAATGAAATATGCGCATAAATTTCATATCGTTTTTATGATTTTTCTGTTTCGCCTTCTCGTTTTGGTTTATTTTCTGTCTTTTTCGTGTGGTTTTTCTTTTCTTTTTTTTGCTCTCGTCTTGTTGCTTTACACTTTTATTGGTTTCCCAATGGGTTTTGGCATTTTTCCTGCGTTTACCGCGCCGCAAACATGCACACACATCTCAGGGAATTGGATGTGGCTTTCTCAGGGGCCACGGGGTTTGAGCTTTTGGGGGTAAGTTTGTTTCGTTGATTTGAGGCAAATGCATTTCATTAGTGCAAAGCAGGAGGATGGCCTGAATTAAGCTTTAACATTTCATTGCATTTCGTTAAACAGGCGGTGGGCAGAGGGGAGGGGCGGAACCGGGCCGGGCCGTGGTTACGGCTGGGGTAATCAGCGAAGTGTATATCGATTGTTGTCCGCAATAGATCCAAGTGTGCCATAAAAGAGCATCGCAAAGGGCTCTTAAATCTTTATAACTCGTATAAAAAAAAAAAGAAGAGACAAATAAATGGAATGCTTAGCACTAAAAATCATGAGCAGCAACTGAGCTAGTAACCAATCGAGTGAGTTGTCATATAGATACATCAAGCCATAAATGGAGCTGTCATTGGACGCATCGAAGGACCAGATAAGAACTTGTCAATCAAAAGGGAAAACCTCGCTCGAACCCAGCACAAAACGAGATACGAAATTGATTTAGTGGAAAAGTAGTCGTTGAACATGTATTTTATGTGGCTTAAGACTTTATTAAATTATACTTTGTCAAAGATTTAAGTGTAATTGCAAATACCCTGTAATCGTTGTGTGAGCAGAAAGAGTTGTCAGGTCACAGTAGATCGACATGAGATTCAAGCTCAGATTCAAGTCCTGCATCGAGTCAACCGAAACGCGTTGCAGCTACTCAAACCACTCATGACTTGCGCTCCAACATGTGTTTGAGCTCGCACATTTTGTCGACTCGAGCAGGTCGTGCTCGAACATGTAGGTTACTCGAGCAAGTCGAATATCGTTTGAACGAATGCCTTCGGGCTTAGTGAATTGTTTATTCGAACATAAAGCTTCGCTTATGGGTCGAACCCAGTCAGTTTATTATATACTATCTATATATGCATTCGTATTTATGGAGCTACAGGGTATTTGGCAGTCGTCCATTGCTTATATGTTGCTCCTTTTCAGTTTCAGTTCAAAATGTCAATTAGAGCTAACCGTAAGCCTCAGATTCTTAACAGCTTTTGGAAAACATGACAAATCTGTCAAATGTACAACAAATTGGGGAACGATTATGACAAAACAAACACACACTCACACACACACACACTCACACACGCACAACAAACACCTCTCAATTGACAGCAGTCAAATTGAGTTGGAGACCATTTAATGATTTATCTTGTTAGTGAGTTGCGCAACCAAACAGCTAACTCCCCCTCATGTGCCAGCATTTGTGGATATGTATAGCTTACCTGTCCAACCCCCTCTCCACCACTCTTTCCCCTTACCTCTCTGCCCCGCTCACTCAGTATATTTGAATACCCGCTGAATGACGAGCACAAAGACGACAAACTTTGTGAGCTCTGTTGTTGTTGTTGTACTTGTTAAGGGTTAGAGGGCTGTCGGGGTGTATTACCAAAAGTTTTACAACTAATATGGCATGACGAACTGACGATCTGGCAACCCTTAACTGGCAGCTGCCAACTGCCAACTGCCAACTGCCAACTGCCAACTGGTAACTGGTAACTGGCAGCACGCAGTTTCAAAAGAGCCATTTGAAAGGAAAGTCCGCTGGGACGCGTTCATTGAATGAGCTGGCAAATATGCCAGCTAGTGAATAGGTTTTTCTCGAGCCCCTTTCACCTTGCGTCCCACCTAAAGGCCTAAAGGAATTTCTCATTTACGCACCTTTTGAATGTTGGCGGGCAGGCAAAAATCCTTTAGACTTACAAAATATTCATGATGTCTGTTTTGAAGGTTTGCCCCCAAAGGATGCCAGCAAATTAAGTAGGGGCATGCCCATGTCAAAAAAAAATTAGGGAATGCCCACACTAATTTGGAACAGAGAAAGTTACAGCACATGTGCACGTGTCCCGACGGGCAGATGCCCTGTAAACAGACCAAGCTTCAAGATTTATTCATAAGAACTCGAGAACTCTTAAAGTTATGTCAACAACTTAGTACATATCTTTCAAGTAGGCTTTAAATGGTGCCACATACCAAATTTGCCAGCTCTAGCTCTTATGGTCTTTGAGTTCAATGAGGTCGGATGGCAACATTCAGCTCAGTCTGTTCCATAAATGAGCCACAACTCGGCTGGCAACGCGTTTTGCCCCACCATCAATAATTGGCAAATGGTTTTGTTGATCCCAACAACTGTAAAAGTGGCCAAACAAACTGTAATAACTGTAATGTGCATATCTTGCGGTCCGTTTATGAATGACAGCTGATATGGGTGCTCCGAAGCTATGCACAGCTCTATATAAGCAGGCGAACGCATAACTCGCACACATTCTCTTTTTCTCTCACTCTCTCTTGCTTTCTCTTGCTATCTCTTTCTGTGTTTCGCACAGCTATTGTGGTTTCCGTCGCTGTTTGTCTGCAGTTTTGTATTTGTATAATTGATGGGCATTCATTTATTTGAACAACAGCCACATTTGCCACATTTATTCAGTTGAGCTGCTTCAGCTTTTTGTCTGCAGCATGCAACCGAATGCTATGTACAGTCATGCTTCAATATGCGCCCCTCTATGCGCTTCTCACACAAAACAGCTGCCAGTGACAAGTGAGTAGCGTAAGCAAAGGCTTAAATCTTTCAGCTCAAATTGTATTTATTAGTTAAACCAGATAGCAATTGCCAATAAATGCCAACTAAATGTCAAGTGCTAATTTGCCCCTGAAATATGTGCAAATATAATACTTCTTAAACTGACGTTTTCCTTGGAAATTTCGAGAGCAAGACAAATAAGATCACTTTGATTTAGGAAATGTATTCTTGGAGCTCATGATTAGCACAAATTTCCAAATTTTCCACGAAACCTTTTAATAGTTTTTAGATAGAATTCCCAAGAATTCAATTTCAGCATAATTATTCAGCTCTGATTTAAAAGCCTTTGAATAGCTGCAGGCATAACAAAATGCGTGGCACACCCTTCTATGCGCTTCTCACAGCAGCCAGCTCAGACATAAGCGGACAATATTAAGTTTAGTTTTCATAAAAGAAATGCCCAAGTTTGTTGCGTAAACAAAGCCAAGTGGCTTAGTTCTCATAAATACGATTATTTTCGACTCTTGCCCGGCAAACGTCCCTCCCTCCACGGTCATTAGCCCAGCCTTGGTTCGGCATTGACCGAATGTCTTTAGCATTTGGTGGACTGTTATTAGTTTTGGTCTGCGTTACCTGGTTCCAGGCGCAATTCGTTTGTGTTGTGCTGCTGGGCATCAACAATCGAAATGGAGCTTAGCGCATTAGCACAACTGCGCTGAAAGTGGCCAATTCCCCCCTCTACTGTCATCCGCTCGCCTTCCGTCCCCAACCCCCGTTCGGCTATTGTCAGTGGTAAATGCCGAATGCCGTTAATACGACTACGGCAACGCGCCTAAGACAGCAATCCGCTTAGCAACTGGTACCGCGCATTGTGCTCCTCCTTCTCCTGCCTTGCGTTGGCATAATCCGCATTTGTGTACAGGGTTGTCGCCAGCTTGTAACAATATTTTCCCGCTGGCCAGGGTTGTCGTCGTGTAAAACCGCAACGCAAGCAAATTAAGTAACTCATCCAACTGCAAATGTGTGCGAAACTGCAACTGCAACTGGCAACTGCAACATCAACTCTACTGTTGCAGCCAGGCGTAAAGTTGCCACAAAACTTTTGTTCCAGGTTGATATGGAAGTGCGCGAATATACATAAATATACATATATATATATATAAATGTACATAGTCTTAGGCACGACGCTATATGCCATAATAATGCTCAGATGATGATGTTTGCGTTTGGGCCAACTTTTCTTTGCGTACAACATAAATACCCTAGATGCGAGGCATTGAAAAGGGATTGACGGCTAAAGACTATGTGTCATGCAGTCAGTAAAGCGTTTAAAAATGTCGTTAGAGGAGAAATTGAGAAGAGAAATATCGACAAAAAAGATCTGTAAAGCCTTTACAAACAAATATGCAATGTGCATACATTTACGAATGACGCTGGAAAGAGAGCGAGAAGAACTATAGAAAGTAAAAGGCTTGAGAAAAGCTTATAAAGCAGAGTGCCAAAGAAATTAAATGTGATAACGATAGTTATCCAAAAAGAAAAAGAGAGAGAGAGAGAGAGAGAGAGAGAGAGAGAGAGAGAGGGAAAAAAATACAGTAAAACGTTTGAGAATGTGACATGAAGAAATAAATGAATTGCAAGAAAAAATTGCAAGAAAAATGTTTTTCGAAAAGCTAAAAAAGCTAAAAAGAGCTAAAAGGCGAATAAGAAAAAAAGAGAGAGAGAGAACGTATGGGTTGCAGGTGAAACATTTAAGAATGTTGCACAAAGAAGAATGAAAAACTAAAATGTGCACGCAAGCAACTGCTGCAAATGGACAATGCCAAGATTCGAAGGCAACTACGGGTCGAGCATAACCCTGATGCTCTCTCCCTCTCCCTCCCTCTCTTACCCCTCTCCTGCCGCTCCATGTTTCCTGTTATTAGAACTGCAGTTGGCAACTGCAGCGCGCGGCAAAGTTAAGTAAAGACAAAAGCGACAAAAGCCAACGAAAGTTTCACTTCAAGTGCTTTGTTTGCCACGCGCTGCCTGGCAGAGGCTACACCAAGGTGCTAGGGGGGGTACTCTTAGAGTCAAGGGGGTGGAAGGGGGCTAGGTGTGTGTGTGTGTATGTGTGTGTGTGGCACAAAACTTGGTGCCCGCTGGCAATACTTTTCACTTTGTTCACGCTAACTGTCATTGCAGTAGCTGCCAGCCCGCCCGCCCCCGCGCCAATCCCTCCGCGCTTTTTGCAGGCAATAAAAAAATAATTTAGCAGCGTTTTTTGTGGGCCCGCATTGTGGCCGACAACGACAACGACAACGACAACGCATATGAATCATGAACAGCAGACCCCAACCAGAATCCAACTGGAGTCTAAGCAGAGCCCAGAGCCTAGACCCTAAACCTATGCATAAGTTGGGCCCATTTTGAATTATGTCGCTTATTTTGTGCGTGTACAATTTACAAACCATTTTCCATTTTCCATTTTCCCCAGACTTTTCACTATGTGCGAAATATGAATGGGCCGCCTTTTTTCCGGCAAAGGGGCGGGCTGGGGATTCGAAAGATTGCGAGCCTTAGACCAGATTTTAGATTTTTATGCGGGTGCATGAAATAAAGAAAACAACTTTCTCAAGGTCAATGGATAAAGTTAGCTTCAATTTTGTATTTTATTTATTTATCTATGGGCTTTTTTTTTTATTTATTTTTTTTTTTCATTTTGTATTTGTTGGTTTTTCGGGGCGAATCTCTATTTATATTCGCACTTTGTTCTGCGGGTGCCTTATTCTATAAATATGGCCCGCTTTTATCTGCGCTCGGCTCGACTCGACTCGGCTCCGTCTTCTTTGTTTGGTCGTAAAGCCAAACTTATGGGTCAGCCCGGCGGCGCAGCAAAAAAAAAAAATGCCAAGAACTTTTCACTTTTATTGCGAAAAGCGGCGGGAAATTTTCATGAGCCGACGCCGCACACACACACACACACACACACACACAACCAATTGAAAACCGCAAAATCAGTAAATGGCCCAATTGATTTTGTCTGAATTTTAAGCACATTTCGGTTGCAAGCGCAAATGGCTTTCAATTTTTATTCGTACTCGCACAAAACTGAACAAGTTATAAAATATATATAATATAAAATAAAAAAAAAAAGAAAATAATTTAAAGAGCTGCCTATAATAAATATATTCAGACTGAAAAATTGTGAAAAACGAAAATATTCAGAATTTAAAATTTAACATTTCTATAAAATCTATGAATACGTACGTCAAAATTGTTTAAATATGAGCCATATTTTATAAAATAAATTTTTAAATATTTTTCCGCTTAAAATCGAAGCGAAAATCAAAGCGTTGCATTTAGCCGTAGACTACTGTACTTTAAAGTTTTCCTGACTCTTTAGGGCCGGCATTAAACAGGATTTGAAGCCCTTCAGGTTTCGATTTCTGCCAGTTATTCAAACGTTTACCTAACTCAAGAGCAAAAACCGTTTTCGAAGCCCCTAGGCTGAGTTTGAATACTCGAATAGTTACGCTCGAGCACATATTAACTAGTAACATTTATGGGCTAGTTAACTTGAGCTGTGACTAAAACCCGTGCATAATATAACATAAGCTGTGCTTATCATATTAACGGACCTTAGGCGCACATAAATATATATTTGAGCAGCTTTCAGCAGTTGGCATTTCGATTAAATAAACAGCTCAACGAGTTACTTTGAAGATATTATAGAATTTAGGATGAAAACCAATAGTGTGAGTGAAATCCACCCGCACAGATGGAAAATAAGTGGAAGTCAAATAATTGAGATTTAATTTAAGAGAAACATATCCTTGTTCATGCACATAAGCTTATTGTGGCTAACTACTCTAATATGCATAGAGATATTGCGATTTCGCCCCTTCGAACTCGGAAACTACTGAAACTAGCCTCGGCAAATTTTATGATATATACATAAGACTAAATGCAGCTCAAGTGATATATCAGCGGCAAGTGCTAAACTCAATAAAAGTGACACACACAGCGACTCGAATTGCTTGTCGTTTGGCAGCGTTTTATAAAGCGCTTTTCAACACTGCTTTCGCATACTTAACAAAATGATAAATGTGAATCGATACATCGAGTATGTGCTCTCTGTGTGGCATGTACAGTCCAAAAAAAAAAAACGAAAAACTTTTGTAAAGCTTGCAACTGACTGTTGCCAGTTGCCAGTTGCCAGTTGCTGCAACCCCGTTCGTTGCCGTTGCAACATGTAGCTCAAAAGCCTTTCTGGTCACTCAAAGTGTGCCAAACGAGCGTTGCATTCGCCGCACTCGCCGCTTGCCACTCGCCACTCGCCACTCGTCGCTCGTCGCTGCTGCCACAAGCCACTTAACCCTTTGATGGACAGTCTCCACAGCAGCCACAAATGAGGCTGGACGCATGCGGCAAAGAGGGGGGGGGCACAAAACGACCAAAGCAAGGGGCCAGCTGAAGGGGTTGCAATTGTAGTTGTTGTCGCTCTTGTTGTTGTCGCTCTTGTTGTTGTTGTTGCAGTGTTTACACAACTTTTGGACGGCAGCCACAAAATCTGTTATTAGTGTCAAGTGGACTTGCGAGAGACTTTGGCGACCTGACCTGCGCCACTTGGCGCCATCTCTGTCGCACTCGGGCAAACAACTTTTCGTGCGGAGATGTTGCAGAAATATTAAATTTTTGGTCCAAAGACTAGAAAACTGCGCAAACGAACTGAACAGGCAACGACAAGCAGTAGTGAGAGCTGTGGAAAGGGGGGACTCTGCTCTGCTCGGCAGTTGATATCAAATTGTAGCTCTAAGTTCAATTTAATCGCAGCTCTTCAAAACTCTTGAGTTTTCTAGTTGTCCAAACGAGTTCTTGGACAGTTGACAGTTGACTTAGCTCTCGCCCTCCCTCTCCTCTCTCTCTCTCTCTCTCTCTCTCTCTCTCTCTCTCTCTCTCTCTCTCGCCCTTTCTCCATCTGTGTCATGTGAAAATACTCAACTCTCGAAACTTTAGCAATTGCAATTTACAAAATCAATTTATGACCAAAGACAAAATGTGCAGCGCAACTCTTGACAACTCCGGCGACAATCCTATTCCAATCGAATCGAAGCTTATTGCAGGACAAGTCATAAATAACTGAAAAGTGTTTTGATAAAGGGTTCACTTAACCTTATATATATATAAGAGGCCAACTGAATGATTGTTGATATAAGTTATTTACAATATGAAATGCAATATATACAAAAGTTTCCTTAGGGTTTACAAGTGACCACTAAGACGGGGTCAAAGTTGATGTGAAAAGCATTCACAACGAACGAAATGTGCTGTGCAAACGTGACGTCAGTATGCTGAGCGTCGAACCAGCTGGCCAGAAGTTGCTGGCTCAAATTCGGCAGAAAAAATACCTTAGTTTAATTCACCAACTCGAATCTCGGCGAATCCGTCGCAACGGGCGAAAATGAAATGTGGAACAGCCTGTTACAATCCGTAGTTTGACTAGTTTCTTCGACTGGAATTGCAGCTATATCTCTACTACCATGCCAGCCATTTTCTCGAAGGCGGCTTATGGGGTATTCCGTTAAAAAGGAAGCGAAAAAATCATTTCAATTGCATTGTAAGCCGCTCGGCATTCAATCATTGCGACGACGACAATAACGGGCTCAAGAATGCGACCCTGACTTGGGGCCGGGGCCGGGGCCGAAACGTTGCCCAGCATAAGCTGCAATAAGAAATACTAAATACCAAAACAAGAAGTGGAAAAATCAGGGTGGCAAATACGTGTATTCAATGATTTTTGCGAGATGCCAAGCATATTGTTTGCCCTGGCACTTTGAATGAAAACCGATTTTGTCGCCCAACCCGGCCCGATCCGATCCCATCCGACCCCGAGTTCTCGCAGCCAGTCGCACTGCCACACTTAAGACTAGCCACTTGCCATGGATTTAATGGTGGTGCTGGTGGTGCTGGTGGTGCTGGTGGTGGTGGTGCAGCGGCTGGAGCTCGCCTTTGAGCCGCTTAAGTCAAACAGAAGCGATGCGAAACCGTTTTGGCTTGGCCTATTCTGTGGACATGGCTGATAGCTAAAAAAGGCCGAGGGGGGCGTGGCAGCATGGTTCGGAGCACTGGCTGTTGAATTTATGAGCGTATTTAATTAGCCAACAACACGGCGGCTAAAAAGCGAGCTCTCTCCCCCTCCCCCTCTGCGTCTCGCTGGCAACAGTCGCGAGGCAGGACGCAGGAGGAGAGCCGATAGCATCTGTTGGCTTTGATTGATTGATTGAGGCATTGCCTGAGTGGCAGCTGAAGTGCGGCATATTTGATTTGGCCCCACTCAGACGGCGCCTAGGCCCATGAATTTGAATAGAACTCGAACAGCCAACGGGGCCAGGTGGGGTAGCTTAGATTTTATTCAGGCCCGAGCTGTGGCTGGCCGGGGCGCTTGTATTGGCATTGAAATTTTGCGGCTGATTTATTATACGTTAAGACAACAGATTTCCTTGGCTCTTGACGCCCTGCTTTTAAGTGTATACACTTCAATTTACTTGGCAATAAATATATATATATACATATACACAATCTGTAATATGTATATTGATCCGGCTAAGTATCGAGCCGAGCCGAGTCGAGCCTTGCCTTGCCCAGCAAATGGCTGATGAATTTCGTCGTGATTTTTACACTTTGTGCCTGCCCATATACCCTGTAGAGTCTAGTCTGGGCATATGGACTAGCAGAGCACTTAAAAAATGTTCCCAGCAAGGGCAGCGAAAATGTTGCAAATGTGCTCAAGGAACTCGGCAAGCATAAATGCCAGAGCTGGCAAATTTGGTATGTGGCTGCGCGTATACCCTATATACTCCAAAATTAAGATAAGCTCGCCATAACTAGCACATTTCTCATGCAATCCGATAGTGAAAATATGCAAAAATGTACACTTTCATACAATTTGAAGCGATTTACTAAACGAAACAGTTTACAGGGTAACTGCGAGTCGGGCAGAGTTCATCAAATCAGCTGCTATTTGATTCTTTGTAGCATTTGTATCGGGCTATATATTTTCCTTCTTTTTTTTGGCACTTTGTGTATGCCCATCGGATAAATGACAAGTGACAAGTGAGGCACAACACGGTTAAATTCGAAGCCCGTTGTGAATGTGCCTCGTGGAATAAAGGGGAATTATGGTGTAGTGGCAGGGTTTGGGTGCGGAAGGGGGTTGGATTGCCTGTCGGTTTAATGGCCGCTTTTTTGGAATTGTTGACAGAAAGATTTCGTAATAAAATGCTGATACATAACGTGCCCGTGTCTGTGTGCGCAGTTAAAGGGCAGCCGTAAAAATATTCTCTTCTACAGAAATCTGACAGATGGCACCGGGCACAAAGTTGAGAAACTTTGCAATAAACTTGCCCGCAAGCAGCAGAACGAGCGGAAATAAAAATATTTAAAAAAAAAAAAACCAAGCTGGAAATTTCACAAGAAAGAGTTGCACAAAATACCATATTTAAAACAAAAGATAACATCACATAGAAAGAACTCTTTGCCTTTGCAGGCGCACATCAAAGAAAAATCTTAAGAAATTATAAGCTGAAGTCAACTTGAGGATTTTCCTTTCACTTCCCAAATGCGAATGTTCGGCGCCTTTGTCTCATTTTATGACCAAAAGAAAATGTATTTATGTATATATTTCAAAACTAAGCAACACGTTTGGTAAACAAACTGCGGACGGGCAACTCAGCTCGCTTTACGCGCTGCCAACTCTGCTTAAACTCTAGTTGTGCTGTTTTTCGGTGTCCTTGCCTTCCAAACTGGGGCTGCCCACTTGCTGCAAAGTGTTTACTAGATTCAATCTCTTCGATTATGTTGCTCCAAGAGCTCCACTGACTGCCAATTTGCCTGATATACTGCAGGTGCTGCCAACTTGTTCAGCCGAGTCCATTTGGGTCTGTCCGTTTGTGCTCCATCTCAGCTGAGATGGCAGCCTTTATTTTGAATTTCTTACTCTTCTATGCTAAACACAAGATGTGCATATCCAATTTGAACGATAACACATCTCATTCGCTTCAACTCGATAAATATCGATTTGGAGTTTTGGTCTTTTGAGCATAACTCGAGAACTATTTCTGCAAGTTATGCCAATCTTCTTATGAATGTTATTGTCTTATTTCATTCATTTTGAAAGATAGAACCTTAAGCATTGGTATATGTACATTTGTGTATGTCATATTTAAGCCCTGAAATTTTCATAAAGGTCTCGCATATAGTCCCCGAGTTGAACCAGAATGCATTTCAAATCTTTGAATCACAATCATTGCGTGTTTATTTCGACTGTCACTTTATGCTGATAACTGTGATCTGGAGACTCAACAAGTTGGCAGCGCTGGCAGCGATTGTTGTCTCTACTGCGCTGCTTAGCTCTTTGGGTTTTCAGTTTCCAGACTGCCAATTTGCTAAATGCTTTCAAAGCGCTGACAACTTGTTGGAAATTCGCATTCTTGCCATAAAGCACACGGCCTTAAGTGTTATTTATTGGGCGTCCTTCTTCTGCCAGTGCTGTCAACTTGCTGCAAAGTGTTGTTACTTAACACTCAATATCAAACAATGCGACTTCAAGAGCTGCTGCTGCTGCTGCTTCTTGTGCGCTGTGCTCTATCGACGAACTTTGACAGCGGCGCTGTCCACTTGCTAGCGCCGCGTTCGCCCATAATTTTGTATTATTTATGTAATTTTTGTGCTTTATTTATGGGCAATTCTCAATACGAACACGATGGAAGTTGCAGGCGCACTTTTGCGTGGGTTAATGGGCGGCGCCTTATCTAAGAGCCGGCCTGCCCTCTGAACCCGACTGCGTCTCTTTCTCTCTGTCTGTGTGTGTGTTGTGTTGTGCCTCAGCCTCAGCCTCAGTTTTTTACAATTTTGTCAAGAGCAACAACAACAAGGCACAAGGCACAACAACGTTGCAAAGAGGTTATTTAAATTAATTTCTGCGGTTGCAATAAATTTGTTTTTGTCTCTTTGTTGGCGCTCCTTGATTTTACCATACCCTGTTCGCATTGGAAATCTGCAAATAGGGTCAAATGTATTTGTTAATAATTATGTAACAGGCCGAATAAACAAATGCCTGATCGGCATGTGCAGCTACTTAGTTAGAATATTAAACCTTATTTAAGCCCCAAACTAATTTCATAGAGATCGAGCTGAGTTGAGCTGAAATTATCTTGGCCAGGGGCAAATTATGGGCTGCTTTTTTTAATAGGCATGTATTCGGTTAGGGTAACTGCTAGTCGAGCACGCCCGACTGCAGCACTCTGACTCGCTTCATTTTATTTATTTTTTATTTATTATTTACTTTCTTTTTTTCTTTTTTTATTTTTTGTTTGGCAGGCAGCTGCATAAAGCGTTATTTACAGCCACTTTTTGGGCAGCGGAAAGGTTCGCGGCGCCGAATCTTGGCCTCAATATCGCCGCGTGTGTGTGCGAGTGTGTGTGTGTGTAGGTGTGTGGGTGTGTGTGGGTGGCAGGTGCTCAGCTGGGTTATTACTTTATTTATTGGCCATCAATATTTAAAGGTTTAATATTTGCACGAAGCACTGCCCTTGCCTTTGACTCTGGCTTTGCCTTTGGTTTGATTGTTTGCCCATTGTGAAACAATTTTCAATTAAATTAATTTCCATAATTCAATTTCATTTCCCAGGGCTAGAGAGTTGCACTTAAATCAAATTAAACATAATTATGTAATAAACCCTTCAAAAAAAAAAGACACATAACAATAACCGCAAATGATTTGTGCCAGTCTCTGATCTGCGCCAATTATCCCTCAAATTGAGCTCATATAATAGTTTGTTTACTTTTTTTCCGATTTGGAAATTATTTGTTTAGTTTTTTTGTTGCCAAGCTTGCCAAGCCAACTCTTTTAGGCTATCCAAAAGTTGCCTTAGTTGAGCTTACTTTATTTTCATAAATTTTTTTCCGAGTTGAGCTCCGAAACGAACTTGAACTTGGCTTGGACTCTCGGCAAAACCCTTTGCAAAACCCTTTAAGCTCAGCTTTTTTACTTATTCTAAATGGCAAATATTTATTTATATATAGTCTGAATGTGTAGCGCCTTTCAAGCCAGCTAACATCTTGTCTGGCTTTTGGCTCAGCTGAAAAAATGAATTGCCAAATAACTTTTGAGTTTCTTCTCTTAGGACTAAAAAATGGCACAATAATCCAGATAATTAATTGTAAATTGCGTTTCATATATTTTTGAAATGGCAAAGTAGGAAAAGGCCTAAGATTAAATGACTTTAGGTTCCACAATGGAGTTGTTTTAGGTGCTATTTGAAGGAAGGTTTCAATAAATCCATTTCTTATATATATATCTCTCTCTCTCTCTCTCTCTCTCTCTCTCACTATATGTATACACACATATGTCGTATACCCTAGTAATTATTGTTATTATTATTTTTTAATGCCAACGATTAAGTAATACCAAGAGAATTTGCCAGCAGCTATTCTTATTCAATATTGCCGTCCTGCTTGTATAAGGGTTGCTGCTGAAAGCAAAGAAGCCAGTGTTGGGTAGCGTACAGTTAAGCATTCAGTGTGTTGAGTGTTCACTAGCAGAACTAAAGGACAGAGAGGAACATGGCATAAGAAGAGTGCGAATAGTGCGGAAAATCTTCGGAATCGAACGTGCAAGTCATAGTGAACGGACGTGCTTTGTGTTTACGACGAAACTCGGGAATTGCACCTAGTACAACTTATTATAAGGCAAATAATTGCTCTGTTCCGACATTAACATACATAGATTCTCTCCAGCCCTCTCTCATAACCCCTCCCCTCAGCCCAGACACACACACACGCATTAAGCTTTAGCTATTTATCCATTTTAATTGAAATTTCTCAATTTATTTATTTGCAGGTGCGTAACAATTTGATTTGTCAGCCAAGCTAGCTTAGGCAGCCGCCTTATCGCGGCCTCACTGTACATTTGGCATTCAGGCAAATGGCGAAATCGGATCGGTAACTGAATAAATAATATTAAGTGTGGTGTTAAGTGCACAACAAATGCAATTGCTGGCAACTTGGCCCCAAATTGAAATTATGTTTCGATTTTCGGCTAGATGCAATTACCAATGGGCGGTCGTACGGGCTGTACGGGTGGGCGTGGCCGCAATGCAAAACACAAATCAATGACCAAAAATTCCGTACGCATAAATGCAATAAAATAAATGCGTAATGCGCCAATAAATGCATTCAATTAAATGCACGCAAATTGAAATCGACACTAGTCGAGGCCAATAAAATCCACAGTAATTCACACGAGTGCAAATATATACATATACATATATACACATATATCTATCTGTATATGTGTGCAGATATATTTGCATAGCTGCTGCTGCTGATGCAGATGCAGATGCAGCAACTGTTGTAGATACGGCTACATTGACCGTTTGGCACTTTAACGACTAAATAAAATTATTGAATGCATTTGATTTATAATATTTATGCATTTCTATATACCCTGTAATTGAGGGAAAGCGGTGCCTCATCAGTATCTGCTCTCTCTCTCTCTCTCTTCTTTCGGCCGCCTCTCTTCTTCCCTTTGTCAACTCTCTAGCATTTGAGATTTCTAGAAACGACGACTCAGCTTTTCAATATTACGAGGCTAGATGGACTCGGCATTCGATTCTGATCAAGAATATATATTCAACTTATTGGAAGTTACTTCTACTTCTGCCTGTTACATAGATATGGGCCTCAACCATTTTACCCTCTCTACCCTTTTTGCATGGGTACAGGGCATACAAAATTAAAGTGGGTAACAGGGTATTACATGAGCCTTTAACAGATAGTAGCAAGCATCTCAGTTCCTATACAAGCCCATAGTACTCATAGTACTCGACATTTGAAAAGGAGCTCCTCCCCTATTCAAACAGATATTTCGAATACTCTCAAAATAATAGATATATTCTTAGTATGTGCTGTACATATTATTATGCACTCTTGGCTGCAATCTCTGATTTGCCTTATGCCTATTGATATTAGTTTGCCATTTTGCAATTTTCACAAAGATCTGATCACAAATCTTGACCAAATGCCGCCGCACGCGACTTGCACACAGGGCATCTTCGCGTCGTGCACGCTACGCTCTACCATTTTTCGACAATTTTTGTATTGGGCAGGGGACAAAAAATTGTTGAACAGCATTTAATTAAATTGATTTATATGTTGTTTTATGCAGTTGTTGTTTTCGATAACAACAACAGCAGCAACAGCCACAACAATCTACCAACATCGGAGTTGTAAAGTAATAAAGCAAAAAAAAAAAAGTATCATAATAATAAATAAATGTTGTGTGTGTGGCAAATATCATTTCACACGCGACAACACACACACACACACACAGTCAAATGAATTTCAGTTTGACAAACTTGCAAATACCCTGCAAAAGTGTGCGAATATAAGATAGTTGGACAGGATAATTAGCTGTGCTTCAGGCGAATCAAAAGGAAAGTTGCTGGTTCAACTCGCAGCATTAGTCGCTTTCTCAACGCTTCAAAGTGTTTTCAACTTGCGATTTGACTCGAAAATACTTTTTTATGCTGAAGTCAATCAAAATAGCTAAAATTTATCAAAACCGAACAGACTTAAGAGCATCAGCCCCACAAAGTGTTCACATAAAGTAAATGTTATTTAGCTTATCATAGAATCTGTCGTAACATTTCAACGCAGCATTATAATGCGCTACAAAATATGCTAATCCCATGGCTGAGCATTTTCTGAAACTAATAAACAAAGTATTTGGTTTCGGGCTAAACAAAAAGAATTCCCTTACATACATATATTACGTATTGCATAACAATACCACAATGCCGCCTGACATGCATGTTAAAAATCACGAAAAATATTTCCGGCTTTTTGAAATGGTTTCGCGTTTCATTTCATTTTATTATTATTTTTTTACCATTGCCCCGAGGCGGGGCCTGGATATAGTTACACGCATATGCGAATATATTCCTGTGGCTGTGGTAAAAATAATTAAGAACACGCATTAAAAGTTAAGCGAACTTTTATTTTGTTTCTTCTTCATTTTTTATTCCACCCAAATTTGCAATATTAACAGTTTTTTGTTGTTGTTAATATTCTTTTTTTTTTAGTTTTCATAGTTGGGCTTTTTTTTTTGTTTCCGCGCGTTTCGGCTTTCGCCGTTTAAATAGTTTGCGTTTAAGATTAAAGATTAAAGAGCAGCTGCGGAAATTTCAAGTGATTTTTTTTTGCTCCAAAAAAGTTCTCAACGTTTTTCACAGACTACAAACTGTAAATTAAAGGAATCAACCCGAGCAAGATATCATTATCAACGTATATAATATATATCCCAACTATCGAAGTTAGGTCCCGCTTTGATCCCACTTTGGTACTTGTTAGCTCGCTTCGGTCCCCGTTCGGACCCAGTTAGATCGCAGTTAGAACCCATAAAGCCCCCGGTTAAACCCAACTTTTTCCCAGTAACTTTCCGTTTTGTCCCCAGTTAGGCACCCATTTAGATAATAGTTGGGCCCTAGTTAGGTCCTCGTTTGGTTACACTTAGATAAACGTTAGGTCCCCTTTCAGCCCCCATTTGGTCCCAGTTAGGTCCACGTTTAGTCCCAGTTAGGTCCCCATTAGGTACAAGTTAAGTCCTAGTTAGGTGCCCCTTTCGTGCCAGTTAGGTACAAATAAGGTACTTGTTCGATTCTCGTCTGGTCCCTGTTAGTTCACACTTTGGCCTAGAACTGTCTCAACATTTGACTTCTATGAACTCAGGCCCTGAAATGTTGCTACAAATGCTTCTTTAAGCCTCAAGAAGTATGCATATTTGTGTCCCAGTCTTAAATTCCTTCCGCATACGAACATTCGAATATATCGTATATATCTCATAGGAATTTTTCTCCTTCTGTTTCTACAGTTTTCAATATAGATGTCAGACTCTCAAATACTTTATTCTGCATTTCGATGCCGCTTTTTTAATGAAAAGATGTCAGAGTCCAGGCACTCGCCGATGCCCCCCTTTTACGCCCCCCATTTGCTCGTATATTTTATGATTATTTTGCTTTTATTTTATTTTATTGTTCTTGTTGTTGCTGCTGTCTTTGGTGCTTATTAGAATTGTGTCTTAAATGAAAATTGCTGGGGAGATGGAAAATGGAAATGATAAAAAAATACTCATAAAAAATACACGCACAAAAAACATACGAGCAGCAGCGCCTGCTCAAGGCTACCTGTGTGCCCCCCAGCTCCCATTCCCCCCTCCCTCCCCACAGTCCCCTTCTTCTTTATAGGATCCGGTAGCCCGGCTCTGGGCGCCTCGAAGCATGTCGCACTAAGCGTTGCTCCATTAAAATGACATAAATCGACAGCATTCATGTGAGCAGAGCACATTTTTGGCATGCCATTGAGTCAGAGACACACGCACACACGCACATACACAGATACACACGCACACACACGCACATTCACAGATACACACGCACACACACGCACATTTATATACCTGAACACACCAAAGACACGTACAAAGTGACTCAGAGAGAGAGAGAGAGAGGGAGAGGGCAGAGAGTGAGAGACTTGCTAAAACGTGCCTCTGCATGCACTTAGCTTAAGAAGAAACTGCAGCAAATGCATGACTCTCACATACCCTGTAAAAGCGCACAGAAATACATTAGTTGAATGAAGAATCAAAGGAGCGTTTTGTTAAAAATGAAAATCAAAATCAACAAAAGTTCGAATCTCAAGGCATTGCGCACCTCTGCCAATATCATAATTCTATAATACTTTCAAGTTCAAACATAAAATAAGACTAGTTCGAAGCTCAGTCTAAGACTAACCCAACATCCCTTTCACGGACGCACATCCATTGAGCACTTGACCTATGCACACTCGGTCAGTTCTAAAGCTCCGCAGCTGAAACTTGGTACAGAGGCTGCTTTAAGTAGCACAAATGAAATAATATTGGTATGCCACATCGCAAGTCAATAGGTCTTGAGATAATACGAATACTTACAGCTTTATATATCTAGTAATATAGAAGAGATATGACTCCAAATGCCCTAAAATAATCGTATTAAGCAACACTCGCTTTAAGCATAAGTCCTTCAGTATAAACCTCTTCAACTTCATCCGGCTTCCTAAAACCGAACTCTTTCAGTTTTCTGGTCATATACCCGAAACTGCGTATAGCTGCCCATTTTGTTGAGAGACTCCCTTAATTATTGCGCAGCTCCTGCAAACAAACCTTCACTTTAAACATATCCTAAACAAACTTGAAGTAGTTTCAGCTAAAGCTCGCACGTCATTTACTTAACTTTTAAAAACATTTCCAAACATTTTCACAGCTTTCAACTCTTTGCCAAAAATCTACAAAGAATTTTGGCCAGTCTTGGCCAGAATTAATGAGTCGGTTGCTGGCTTTGGCCCGCAAGCCAAACACAACCAGATGAGCAGTTGATTAGCTGACATTTTAGACACTGTACCAAAGATGCCAATCACACAACACAGATGGACAGTGTAAAGTGGGCGTGGCTATTGTGGGCTGCCTGCACTAGTCGCAACTCATGCGCTTTAGTCATCTTTTATGCATATTTTATCTTAACTTTAACACCATCATCAACTGTGTGCGTGTGTGTGTGTGTCTGTGTGTGTGAGTGTGTGTGTGTTGGTTGTGTTTTGCTGCCTGCTCCTTGCCGGGTTTTAATTAAATACAGCTAACAATGTACATTCTCATTCATTGCAAGAGCTTTTGCTGCTAGCTGGTTACTTAGTGCCTGGCCGCACCACACCCCTAACCACGCCCCCGCCCTCCGTACCCCCCCCCCCCCCCCCCTTCATGCGCTTTAAAGCAACCTCTAGCTCTTATCTGTGCCCCTCTGCCGCCAGCACAAGCCCCTCTCATTTGTCCGCCTCTGAGCAGCCCCTCCTATGTTGCCGTTTATCGTTTCCATTGCCTCGCATTACGGTCCAAATCCCTCGCACACGCCCGCACACACTCACACACCTACACCCACACACACACACACACGTACACCCACACACACCCACACACACACACACACACATGGATTGCCGACGCCTTTCGTTCACGTTGTTTTGCGTTGTATTTTTAATTAATATTTTTCTGCGTTGCATAGTTTCCGGCGCCGCGCTGGCATATGTAATCGTTATACAACACTGGCGCCAGTGTTGCAGCTGCCATTTTACAGCAGCCTCTCGTTACCTGAGCCCACACACACATACACACAGAACCGCACACACCGGGCAGTTATTAATGGACCACGCTACCCACCACAAACTACGCATAAATATCGTTTATTACATGACGTTTGCACAAATTAAAAGAGAGAAAACAAAAATAGAGCAATATTTACCAGGGCTGCAAACCTGGTTCGGTTCAGGGTTCGGTTCGTTTACTTTGCTGCCCTGCATTCGGCCCGAGCCTTGTTGCTCCATTTCCATTAAGACTTGCTGCATCGCAGCAAGCCAATGGTGGCTTACACCATTTCCTTGAGATCGATATATATCGATTTTCAAATGTTTTTCAAACGTTTCGGATCTTACAAAAGCGAGACGTCAATTTCGTTAAACAGAGTTTCGAAAGGCTTACAAAAGTTTCATTTGATTTTAGATATTTATATTAATCGAATTTAGACTTGTTTTAATCGATTTGTATAAATCGCTATTCATAATATTTAGAGCTATGTGAATATTGCGCAAAATATTGTTAAATATTCGCAAAAGGAAGATCGATACTAATCGAATAACAAAACTACATATAGTTCGGTTCAGGCTTAGGCCCGACTATTCTATAAGCAGTCTATCAAGTTAAAGATTCGCGCTTCATGCTTCATAAATTCGTTTTAATTGTCGCGCTTCGGAAGCGATTTGTAGACTTGATTAAAGCACACTCAACTCTTTTGCCGTCAAACAATTGGCAAGTTTACTATCAAAAACTGAAGCGTTTCACGGCTCGTCTCCAAGTGCGGCTCATATGAAGTTAAATGTGAAAAACTTTGCCGAAAGTTTTTTGCCACCACCTCAAACTTTGCTTGTGATATGGAGAATTATGCATATGTTTATGCATACAGAGGCAGCATTTTGATTAAGAAAGTCTGTAATTTCTGAAGAGATGTTGGATTATGAGGAAACTTTAAATGTTACTCCTAGACTTTGTTTTCGGTTGTCGCAGCTAATTATCTGGTCTGGCAAATGCTCAGGTCGTTGCACGCCTTGATTTTCACATAACGTGTGTCTCTTAGGCTGAAAACGCGCAAGCACTCGCTATTTTCATTTATTACTCGTTACAGGCATTTGTTATTCAGTTGTTACTCGTTATTGTCTTGCAACTTTTAACCTAAAAGTTTTTTAATTTTTTGCTTGCCTTTACTCGCTTTTTTTATCATCTAGTTTTTAGTCGCTAAAAACTTTTTCCCGCTGACTTTTGCCCCCTTAACATTATGTTATTGTTCGTAACTTATATTTACACTTGTTGCTTGCTACTCGTTACTTGCATTTACTTGTAACCTAGCTCTGTTAATATGCTGTCACGCGTAATTTCAATTTACTCGTCGTTTAACTTTGTTAACATGCTAACACTCGCTACTTGAATTTACTCTTTGCTTAACTCTGTTAACATCTTGTTACTCGTTGCTTGCATTCACTCGCTGCCTAACTCTGTTAACATCTTGTTACTAGTTACTAGCATTAACTCGCTGCATTGCTTTGTCGTCATATTACCCGTTACTCGCTGATGCACTTGTTACTTTTGCATTTCAACTTATCGCTCGCAACTTTCGCAGTCTCCTTCTGCATGCTCTCGTTACTTTGCCAGCCATCCTTGTCTGAGCATTAACTGCGAACTCACATATTGCTAACGTTACGGCTAGCAATTCAGTTGCCGCAGCTATCTGTGGTGCAATAGAAATGGCAAATAGATGAGCACCGTGATTGTAGACACCAGACTCGTAGAGCCCATTGCAGTAAGTGCTGCTGCTGCTGCTGCTGCAGTTGCAGTTGCAGTTGCAGTAGAAGTGGGTCAATGCCTGCGCTGCGCTGCGACACTTCTCGCTACATTTGGGGCCATTCAGCGAGAGACAAGTGGCTCATCTTTTTTTTTTCTATTTATTTCTTTTTTTTTTTTTGTAAACGTGAAATATGAAATGGCCAATTGTGGGCGCTGCTGGGCGTGGCCGAGCGTCAAGTGTGACTATGACTGTGACTGTGACTGTAACTGTGACTGTGACTGCGGCGGCGTTTGGCGAGGCGATTGTCACGTTTGCAACAAATGGCGCATGGCACGCAAAGTGCAAATGTAATTCGTGTATTTTACTTAATTTCAAGTTACGTGCACAATCGTCCAAATCGCTGGCAATCGAAGCTCCCCCCAGCCCTGCAAGCGCCTTGCAAACCGCCTTGCAAACCTCCTTGCAACCCCGTCGCCTCTTACCCTTTGTCAGCTTTTAGCTCTTGCTTTTTATATATATATATATATAGAATTTTAGACTTTTATTTTGGGCAAGCCTCTCGCATTGTGGCAGCAGCTGCAGCTTGCAGCTTACCTGGCCACAGGCACAACTTCCAGCCCTCCCCCTGCCAACCACACCCACCTAGCCTACCCGCTAGTATGACTTGGTCTTGAGCTTTTGGGCAAATGCGCTTCCACGCATTTATTAGCATTTTTATGCGATGCAATTTTTTTCACATTTCGGCAAATTTTCAACGCTATGAGGCGAGAGTTTTAATTAAGTTTTGGATAACTGAAGAGGCTACGGGGCGGGCACTGGGCCAGGGTATTTGGATGCATTAGCAGCGAGCGTCAGCAAAAACTTTTATAATTTTACTTAGTTCTCTTTATGGCAGCTTATAGCCGAGCTCTTCCTGGCTGTTGTTTTTGTTGTTGTTGTTTCTGTTGTTGTTGGGAAAATTGCAATTTGATATGCACTGCAGAAAAGAATTTTCATCAGCTTTTGTTGACGTCAATTTTTAAGTGCCGAAAAATAAGAATATAAAAATAAAAAAAATAAAAAACGATAATCGCATCGCACTCACATTGCACTCAATAATAGCTGACATGAATCATCGAGCTGCTGGCAATTTGATTCGTTTTCCAATTCGCTGCAATTTGATTTGTCAGCAATGCTTTGAGCTTACATTTTCATCTTCAATTTACTTATAACTGGGGCACGTTGTACTCATTGTTGCACTTTTGGCACTTTCGAGCCCGAAGAGACACTCATCTATGTGGATGCCGCTTGAGTGGCTTATGCTGATTTTATTCACGTCATTCGATGCTGACTGTCGCTTTGTCGTTACTCGTCACTTATATACCCTCTACTTTAGTTTGTCAAGCTCCTACCTGTTATCTTGCTTTGAATCCCCTTGTTGTTGGGCCTCAGCTACATTATACTCGGTACTTTTATATACCCGTTACTATAGCTGTCAACTCGTTACATAAATAGTAAAGCTCAAATTCGTTACTTCCGACTCGCTGTTGGGCTCTTAACTCGTTGCATATAAGTACTTTAAGTTATTAATCCTTTTTACAACTTGAATCTTTCTGCTGTTTCTTGAATCTACTCGTTGCTAAAATTGTCAAGGTTCTACTTGTTGACTTCTTTTGCCGGACTTTGGCAATTGTTAGGATCTTACTTGCTACTTTCCTTTCCTATAAATACCAGTTAACCCTTGAATCTTCTCGCTGTTAACATTTGCCAAAAATCGACTCGGTATCTTAAACTACTGGTTAATATAGTTGTAAAGCTCTTACCCGTTAGATTTTTTCTGTTAATCATAACTTTAATCTGATTGCTGTTGTGCTTTGCCAAATACTCGACTCGTTACTTTAATATACTCGTAGCGTCGGCTTATCATGTTGCTACTCGTTACATTCACTTGCTTTTATTTAGAAAAAGTGTTCATATCTTACTCGTTTCTTGCCGCCTTCTCGCTTATTTGCTGCGTCCATACCAACTAATTACTCGCTACTCGTTACTCGTTACTCGTTACTTCTTAATCGCTGATGCATTTACCGGCTTTGTTGTGGTCTAAATATTGCGTTAGGCAAATCGTTGCACACATAAATTTGATTATACAATAAATCTATAAATTTATACGTTTACTCGCTTCCCTCTGCTATCAGCGCCGCGGCCCCCGCTGCTTTGCCGTGATTTGCCCGCACATTATCATTTTGTTATTTTCCAGTTAATAACTAGGCCAAGCTGTTGTTGTTGTTGTTGTTGTTGTTGTTGCTGTGGTTGCTGCTACTCAACCTTTTTGAACGGATTGCATATCAAAAAGAGCACGGAAATGTGCTCATCATCGATGCCATTCAAGTGCCTCATTCAACATTCATTCAGGTCAGGTCGGGGCACAAAGCGCGCATTCACCTCAATCGCAAATCGCAAATTAAGCAATTCAAATGTGAATAATTGCGACAGCAACAATTGCAACAATTATTTATTTGTTTGGCGTGATTTTCGTATGGTCTGGGCAAAAATATGCCAGATTATTTTCGTGCCGATTTTCACGTTTAATTTTTCCCAGCTATTTCACGAACTCATTTCGCTGCGGTTCCGATTTATCGTTGATGCCGTTTTGTTTGTTTGCTATGCCAGTTTGTTATGCCCGATAATCAGGCATCAAACAACGGTCACCCATCGCAACCGAACCCGAAAATACCCTGTAAAATTGTGCACAGCATTTGCTGCTCTCCAAACATCTTTTCCAAGCTCCACTTGAATGACATATGAGCTCATATTCAACTTGCGGCTCGTTTGAAGCGCTTTCACATGCTCAAAGCCTCCAGTCCTCCATGGTCAGTTTCTAAGGTTATAGACGCATAATACCTCCATGGTTACTTTATTTATTTCAACTCGTCTTAACTTTGCACTTGTTCGTCTGGTATGCTTCTCCCATTATCATGGAAATCCCTTTATCTCTTTAATAAAACAAAATTGTCTATAGTCTCACCTTGCCACGTTTCATCTGGCTTGCACCTAGCCTAGCCTAGCATGTCCTCCATGGTCACTTTTCTAAGTTTTCATGTCTAGCAAAGTCTATCGATTCAATCAACAACTCGTCTGTCCATATTCACATTTCTCTCTCAGTAGGCTGCCTAGCTGCTGCATAATGTGCTTATTGCGCATACCCGCTTGCTGACACTGATTACAGGGTATTAACATAATGTTGACATCAATTCTGTGGTCATTTAATGAAAATTAAGTCATTAGGCCGCCTCATTGGATGGACAGCGCTCGATTCCCTGCTGTCAAGCTGATAGCACACACACACACACACACTCACACACACTCACACATACACAGACAGACACACTGCTTGGCATATAAATAGAGCTGCATAAAAACTATCGCAGCTAAAGTAGACAAATTGATTTTTACGCACTTTTTGTCATTTGGCTTTTGTCAGAGTTGTTCACATTTGTTGTCGCATTTGTTGCTATTGTTGCTATTGTTGCTATTGTTGTTGTTGTTGTTGTTGTTATTGTTGTTGTTTTAATGGGCAAGCAATTTGTAATGGCAGTCCGTGCCTCGACCGCAACACACATCGCCTATTTGGCAAATTGAACCTTTCGGCCGGACAGCTGCACATTCTGTGGATGGGCGAACATTCGCACCGAAATGGGATTAGATTAGATTAGATCCTATTTGGATTGCCATTTGCAGAGTTCTCTGCCCTGGCGATGGCGACAAATTACGCACAAGGCGTCAGCTTTCAAGCAACCCATTAAAAATCAATTGGCTCCACATGAAATTAGATCTCAGCTCTTCATATGCGAATCATATTAAGGCCAAATCGAATGCTGCCAGCAAACACATTTTTTGCTTTGCTGGTTCAAAGCCAGGTCTGCCTGCCCAGAGCTTCGCTTCGTGACACTTTGAGCTCAGATTTTGCTTCGTGCCGCAACTGGCAGTAAATGATTTTTCGGCTCGGTTCAGATTTGGGCTCAACTCTGCTCAACTAATTGTGGTTTGAACCGGCATGTTGGAAAAAAGCTCAGATAATCGAATTCGTCGCAAGCTGTTGGTTGCGTCTTAAATGTGCGACACTTCTATTGTATTTTTGTAATATGAAATTTGGTAAAAGCTCCACGAACCACTCGAAGTAATTCCCATTCGAAGCGCAGTCTTCAAATTAAGCTGCATTTTATGTTGTCTTTCTTTTTGAATAGTTTAGTTTAGTTGCATTTTAATTCAAGTGAAGCGCAGCTGAGCTGTTAGGGTTGTTTTTCCACCATTACGTATACGCAATTTACAGGCATTTCATTTCATTTCCGGCTACACCCCTTCACTTACCCCCTGCGATCCCCCTTTCAGCCCTTATCCAACAGCTACACGGTCATTAGTCTAAGCCTGATTTAGTTATGGTCTCTCAAGTCTCGTGTCCTTATTAAGCATTGCCAACTGACAAACACGACAGGGCGGGCTAAATGTGGAATTTCAGTTATTACACACACTAAACGCCCCTCCCCCCGCACCCAAGCATCTTCCCCTCACCGAAGCACTCTGCAACTACCCCTGCAACATGCTTTGGCAGCTGCTTTAATTGTTTTTTAAACACATTTTAAGCACTTTTTGAATACGCGTTGCCAAGTCGGCAATAAACAAAACGTCAAGCATCAGCAAACACACACATACACACACACACACACACACACACGCACAACAATCTTGGGCTCAACAGCAACTTGAAGCAGCAGCAGCAGCAACATTTAACGCAAGTGTCCCAAGTCTTTGCCTTGGAAATGGAGCGTGCACAAAATGAGCGCGCACAACAACAACAACACACACACACACACACAGGCACACACACACACACACACACACACACACAGGCACTAGCTAGTGTGCGAGCTTTACCTTGAAGTGAGCAGCTTTTTCAACACTTTTACTTTTTCAGCCCAACATTCAACGTGCAACACGGCAATGGCAACGGCAACACATTCATTTAATTTGACGTCTCGCGCCCTCGCAGCAGCAACAGCAGCAACAGCAACAGCAGCAGCAGCAGCAACAGCCTAATTGTCGTCTATCTCAAGTCGACAGCAGGTCTCCCCCTGCTACCCCCCACCAGTTGAACCCCGGCCCAATCTTATATGTGTATACACACAGCCTCTAGCCGCTGCCCTCTGCTCTGTTTGACGTCTGTTTGCTGTCTCAGCGCAAAATGTTGCTGCTCTAATTAGAATGAAACGATTTTCATTTTGCATTTTCATGTTGTCGTTTGCTTTTGCCTCAGCCGCTTCATGTTGTTGCCGTTTATTGTTGGCTCTTGCTTGGCCCAAAATGAATAATTTACGCTGCCGTCGCCGAAGCTTCTGCTGCTGCTGCTGTTGTTGCTGTTGCTGCTGTTGTTGCTGATGCATGCAAAATTCATAGAAATTTCCATTTCCATTTTAATTTTAATCGCAAGTGTAATGCCAGGCCCTGCCCACTTTATATATAAGCACTATATAGACTTGCGATGCCTACAGATTTAATTGCTAGCCAGCAATCAACAGCAACAACGGCAGCAACAGCAGCAGCAGCAGCAACATGAACACATTTCGAGTGGCAGCAAAGTGAATTTTGTGCTGAGCCAAGTGCACAGCTTAGCTGAGCGACCCACTGAGCCATATCAGCTGCATTATCTGTTCAGTCATTCAGTCATGCATTCATTCATTCATTCATTCATTCATTCATGCACTCATTCGGCTGGCTCATCTTTATTGCGTTAAGCTGACTGACAACTGTTGGCTGCGGGCAGCTGTTGTTGCTGCAGTAAATGTAAATGTTGCTGCTGCCAAAAAAGCAAAAAAAAAAAAGAAAGAGCAGAAATAGTAATGCAATCTAAACAGTGGCTGAGAGACTTGACAGCTGCTGCTAGTCAATTGAATCTTGCTGCTGCTGTTGTTGTTGCTGCTGTTGCTGTTGTTGCTGCTGCTGTTGCTGCTGCTGCTGTTGTTGCTGCTGCTGCTGTTGTTGCTGCTGTTGCTGTTGTTGCTGCTGTTGTTGTTGCTGTTGTTGCTGCTGCTGCTGTTGTTGCTGCTGTGGCCTTTGGCAATTGTGCAGCGCACACATGCACAACAACAGCAACAATTGCTGCCCACAGCAGCAACTCTTTACAATTTCTCTACTTGTTTCTGTGCCAGCAAGCAAATTGTTTCATAAATTATAAGCAATCAGTTGCTGCTGCTGCTGCATTTTTAATGCATACACAATGTTCAATTGATTGCAATTAGTTGCCTTAAACATCTTCGCTTGATGTGTCAACTATTTATTCAGTCGCTGTCCCAAAGCACATTTGCTTGCCTCGAGCAACTGCTTAACCCTCATGTTGCTGCTGTTGCTGTTACAAATGCTTTTTATCACAAATAAATTGATTTTTGCTTTTGTGCGCCAACCATCTATCAAGAGATTTTCACAGTGTTGTTGCTGCTTTTACAAATCAATTGCAGCAGCAGCAGCAACAGCAACAGAGTTCCACCAGCTCATTTTTTCAGGTCAGAGGTCTAAATGTTCATTAATTTTCTCAAGCAGCATCATCAACGAAATCAAAAATAAAATCGTTGAAACTGTCAGCAGCAACAGCAGCTGCAGCTGCAGCAGCAGCAACAATCACAGCAACAACATCTGCTACGTATTTTATTTATTTATGCTGTTTGCAAACATAGAAATTGCATTGCCAGCACACGAAAAGCTCCGTTTCTACCCTCTCTGCAGAACCCATTCAGCAAGTGTGATGCAAATGCATTGCACATGCAACTGCCAACGGCAGCAACAACTGCCACTCATCTAATGCACATTGCTAATGTGTTTGCGATGCAACAACACGATAGCACCAAAGCATTCAACAAACCAGCAACCGATCCAGGCATCAGGCATCAGGCATCAGGCATGAGGCATGCAGCGCGCCATATGCGCATCTGCATTCCATATTCAAATATAACTAAATGAAAATCGTGGCACAGTGAAGCCTAGCTAAGCGCGTCAGCATCTACATATATAAACATCGATTGCAGTTGAAACTAAAACAAAATGCTGCCTTGCTGCAATTATTATGTTAGCTATATATATATACATGTGTTTAGTCTGTGCATACAGTGAAGCTTGCCTAAAGCTAACTTGCGCATTTATGCTGTCATTTTCGCCGCATGTGCCTATCAGCTATATGGTATTAGCACAGCCTTAACAGTTCACGCTCATGTTAACAGCTGTTAGAGCTGTTCATTACATTCTGTAAAGTGGCTGTACAGTTGAGCTGTTCGCTTTTATCGGCATTTCCAGTTTTGTGACTCTGTTAACAGCAGCTGTTAACAGATGATTCATGTAAATGCCAACAGTCGAACTGTTAATCGCTGTTAACAGTCAATTTTTGATGTTAATGCAAGTGTTAAGCTCTCTGGGCCAGCTTTAAAACCATTTTTTTTCTTTTATGATCTTGCGGCACCATTTAAAGCACTCGTCTGCAATGTGGCGAACACTTGACCCCCAGAGCATGGCTCAAAGACTTGAAGTCCAATGCAAATTAAGCACTTGAGCCGCGCCCTTCAATTTTATGAAAACACTCGCTTTTATTCTTTTATATTTTGGTTGCTATATTTTTCGGCTGCCGTGACGAAGCCAATGACCAACACACAATGACCTGGGTTAATAGATTTATGGCATTTACATATTCGCCCCCAGCTCGACGCCCATCGAGTTTGTTCTCTTTCATTTTTCCTATATTATTTTTTTTCTTTTTTCTTTTTGATTACTCGCATATATTTTGTTGCTGCTGCTGTTGCTGCGCATGAAATGGGAATGTCAGCAAGTCGGGCAAACAATAAATACGCCGCTGCCGCCCCCACACGCAAGCCCATACGATTTTCGGGACAGAAATTTGCCTATTTTTGGCAAAAAAAAAAAAACAAAAAAAATGAGTATATATATTTGAATGGAGCCTGTCGCTTGTGTTCCAGTGCCTTTTGTGTTAATAAACAAATAATCTACTTAAGTTCAACAATAAAATGGAGAGCGACAGCGTCATAAAATGCCAAAGGCAACATAAGAGCCAGCGTACACTGAGCGAAACGCGAGCGAACTTAACTCTTTGCAGCCAATGGGAAAAGTCAACAAGAAATGTGGTAAAACATTCGGAATTTATGCTGCTGCCGTCTTGAAAGCGCAAGAAACTTAAAAAAGTGCATCGAAGACGAGGACTACACTGAGCGAAAAGGCTATGCGAAAAGCTGACTGGAAAAAACCAAAAAAACTTTTGCTGGCAAATAATCTCAAAATTCTGAAAAATTTCAAAATTCTTGTAAACGTATTCAAATTAAATAGCGAATCGAAAACTTGAGTTTAAAGACAAATTTATGTTGAAAACTCAACTGTTTGTTGCAGTGTAGCTGCTCAAGAGTTGCCACATTTTTCAACGTTCAGCAAATAGCAAACTTTTTGGGCAAACTTGCAAACTTTTGCAAAGTTTCCCTTTTAAAACATATTGATTAATTTATTTATAATTAATCAACAGTGAATTGCACACCGCTTTCGCTCAGTGTACGCAAATAAATCGAGAACAATGCGCCGCAAACGTCCAGAGAACATTATAATAAAAAAAAAAAAAACAAAAATTATTTCCGCATAATTTATTTGCACGCACACAACGCCAATCACTGCATAAAATGTGCCGGGTAAAAGAGGGATAGAACTATTGAGAGAAAGAAAGAGAGAGAGAGAGGGTGAGAGAGGGAGAGGGAGAGGGAGATATTGGCTTAAGCAAACGGGGGGCGGACAGGTTAGAGCGCGGCTTGCCATTGTTTTCCTGCTCTCCACCATTTTGTGCGTTGATTGATCGGCTCCAACGTTAATGTGCATTTAATTGGCGCTCATTAGCTGCACAGCAGCAACAACAACAGTAGCAACAACAACAGCAACAACAACAGCAGGCAGAGAAAAGCTGCAGCATTAGCAGCATTTGTGGCAGCAGCAGCGACAACAGCTGCGGCGAGAACAACAGCATTGAGAGCTTTATTAGCAACAGCGGCAACATGAAAAGCCGGTACAGCAACAACATTGCCTCAGCGACTAAAGCAAAAAACAGCTGCAACAACTGCCAAAGCCGCAACAACAGCAACAGCTGTAAGAACAGCAGCAACACTTAACAAAGAAATAGAACAACAGCAACAACAACTGTTGGAACAGCATAATTTGAAACATTTAACAGCAGCAACTGTTGCAGCAGCAGCAACTGTTGCAGCAGGAACTGTTACAGCTGCAACAACAGCAGCTGACAATCAAAATATAATTGCAGCAGCAACAATCTCAGTGTCTACAAATACAGCAGCAATATGTGCAGCAACAGCAACATCTACAGAAACAACAAAAATCTTGAGGAACATCAGCAACATCTGCAGCAACCTTTACAACAGCAACAACTGTTTAACAAACCACAACAAACCACAACAGTAAGATCTGCAACCACATCAACAAGATCTGCAACGACAACAACAATATGCAGCAACAACAACAATATGCAGCACTATCTGCAATATCATCTGAAGTAACAGCAGCAATATCTTAAAGAACATCAGCAACATCAACTACTACAAAAGGTGCAACAGCAACAACTGCAGCAGCAACAGCAGCAACATCTACAGCAACAACTGCAGCAACAACTGCAGCAACAACAGCAGCAATATTTGCAAGAACAGCAGCAACATCTGTATCAACAGCAGCATTTTCGACAGCAACATCTGCAACGAGAACAGCAACAACATCAGCTGCAGCTGCAGCAACATGTGGAACAACAACTGTAACATTTCAAGCTCCACAAGCGCGATCTTTTCACCTGCCACGCCCAGGTCCCCGCCCCCGCACACCGTTCCGTTGGCGACAATCGCTGCACCTGCTGCCACATAATTCTGCAGCTAATTTGTTATGCATTCAAGTTTTCTCGGCCTTTTAGTTCTTCAGTTTCACTTTTCAGCCATTTTCCGCGCTTGTTTGCTTTTTGCGGCTCGTTTCATTTGATTTATGGCTTATCAAAAATGCGCGGGCGATAAGTCGATCCTCTCTGTGTTTTTATCAGTCGATTTAAATATTATCAAAGCGTGAGAAAGCCGCACACACCCACACACGGCCCATCTGTGCTTTATTTTTAGAGCCATTTTCTGGCTATTGCTTGCAACCGGGATATCATTTTTATGGCCCTCTGATTTATGGCCAGCGATTGCAATGCACTTGGCAGTTAAATGGTTTATGGCCCGCTGCTGTCAAACCAAATTAAAACATGGCCCAAGACGCAAGACTTATAGAGCGGCAGGGGGCCCAGTGGGTGAGTGGAGGGGTCGGCATAAATGTTTTGATATCTATATGGCTTATTTGGTAAATAGGCGAGCATTACGACTCATAACGAGCGGAGAGTCAGAACTATTCCATATAAAATCAACTTGTGTCTGAGTTGAAAAGAAGATAAAAGCCAGATTTCATACCCTTCTAAACATTTGACTTGCAGTTGCTAAGTTCGAGGAGAATATCTTGCAAAATTGAACATTTTTCCAACGATTCTTTTATATACATCTATATTGCGCTCTGGCTAAGACTTGACATATCTATAAGCAGTATAATTTAAATCAATTTTAGTTTAAACAAAAAAGTTACCTATACCAGAACTTACGATTCCACGGATCATGCCTATAGCAGCTATATGATATAGTGCTCCGATGTTGTTAAGATTTATATATATATGAGGATCATATATCCTCATATATATGAGAATCACAATGGAAGTCCCTTGGGCTCGGAGATGTCTTTTTCATGCCAAAACTATAATACCCTCTACAAGGGTATAAAAGTAAAAGATATAGTGTCAAATTGAGTTCTTGTATGTTCTGATTTGTTGAACAAACTCAGCATTTAAGAGCTTAGCTTGGGCCATTGTCTAAAAGTGCATTAAATTTGCGACTTGCCGAAAAGTTCGCTTTGTTTCTGTTTTTCCACAATTTCAATTCCAGTTTTCCATCTATGAAAAAACCAGCTTTAAGGGAAACATAATTAAATTTTCCACTCGAGAGGAATTTTCAATCTGTATATTGTGAAAAACATTTTGAATAAATCATAATTCAAAGCAAGACGAAAGGGCAACAAAAATGTTGCATTTAAGCGATTTTCACCAATTTTCCACAGTTGCGAGTGGAATTCTTTCACAAGTGTTAACATTTCATCGAGCAGTCTGTTCTTCTGAAAAGTTTTATCTATGTCGATAGATGCACACATAATCGTGCCTATTTATTTATTCTCGAAACTGCTTTCTGAATATTTAACTTATCTCTCTCTCTCTCTCTCTCTTTCTCTCTGTCTCTCTCTCTGAAGCACATGCACTAGAGTGCATTTGCCTTGGTTCCTGTCTGGATACATTTTCAAACAGAGGCCATTTGCAGTCTGGAGCATTGTCTGAGCTGCTATTTAAAAACTGCAGACCCCAAACGGGGCAGCATTATGTCTGGGAATGCGCAAATGTTACGAGAAAAAATAAGCAAAGAATGAAATTTCAAAAATTCAGCATTCATATCAGAAATGTGTTTTGCTCGTTGCAGAATGTTGTCTGTTGTTGTTGTTGTCAGTTGTTGTTGTTGTTGTCATTTGTTGTTGTTGTTGTCGCTGTAAATGTCACATTGCAATCAATAGGAAAAGACTTTTATATGCGTGCCGTACTTGCCTGAACTGGGAGAACTGGGAACTCACATAGAACATATAAAAGTTCCCTCCGCCCAAAAAAACCCAACCCAAGCGAGTCAGTTGATTGTTTGTGGCAGCAAATGTTGCCAGTTGTTGTTGTTGTTGTTGTTGTTGCCAGCTGTTGCTGCTGCTGTTGTCAGTTGCTGTTGCTGCTGCTGCTGCTGCTGTTGTGTTGCTGTCGGCTGAAGCCATTTACTTTATTGTTGCCACACGAATGTCAGCAGCGAGCGAGTGTTTCTTTGGCCACTCTAAAGTTCAGTTTCAAGCAGTTTGTCTGGCCACAAGCAACGCCCAGCCCGACTGGCAGATACCCTATATGGCACACATCAATTGCAAGTTCTGATAATGCTTCTGCTTACATTTTAGTTCTCTCCGAGTTAGAAATGGTTCGATATTTCAAGGATTTGTAGGGTATTTGACAGTCTGTATGCCAGCAAGGCATTCAATTATCTTATTTCATGTGAGACTCTTATTTAATGAATCTATAAAAAGTGTGGGGTATACAAAAGTCTTTGAGATTTGCTAGCTCTCGCCTCCCATTTTTGTTGGATGCATTGCGAATTCTTTTCATATTTAAAAAGTATGGCTGTAATCCAAGCATTTCCAAGCATTTAAATTTAGGAAATTATCGATACTTTCGATTACTGTGTTATAGTGTTATCGATACTGCAGTTTACTTTACTATCAATATTATCGATAACTGTGTTAGCAGTGTTGTCGACAAATGCTATCGATATAATTGACTACTATTCTATCGATAACTCCTATCCATATTATTGGTGAATATGTTGTTGATAATATTGATGACTCTGCTATCTATATTATCGATGACTGTGTTATCGTTATTGTCGATGATTGTGCTATCTATATTACTGATAACTGTGCTATGAATATAGCTGTTATAGGAAAAGATATCAATGAATAGTCTCTTATAGAGTAGAAAAACTCACACTGTCAGATATGTTGCAAAGCCAAACAAAACTGTACAATGCCCTTGCCGCACCCATAAAGTGTAGGGTATTAAGTACAACAAAACCCGAAACGGCGACAGGCGACAGCAGCCAAGTGCGCGCTTTTGACATTTGTAACTGGGCGTGGCTGGGGCATGGTCAGGTCGAGCGGAGCTGGGGGAGAGCCGAGGAGTAGGTGTAGCAAACGACCGAAAGATGAAAGCGAAACACAACACAAAATGCACACAAGAACGACAAGAGCAGCGAGAAGCAGAAAAAGCGCCCGGGTGGCAACTCTGACAAATGTCAACAATGTTGATTTATTTGCGCTTACATTTATTTATGATATGCAACATTTTTCCAAATGCAATTTCTGTGTCTCCCTTTCGCTTTCCCACTCACAATTTTTTGCGCGAAATCCACGCAGCAACATTTCGCAATTTGCGGCATCAGTTGTTGTGCTTCTCCCCACGCTTCTCTCTCCCTTTGCTGCTGCTGCTGCTGTTAGCCAGAAGTTGACCGTCTGTTATGGGCCAAGTGTTGGCGTAACTCTTCTGCACAAAGAGAACTTCTTCTTGGAACTACTGCAAGCATTCTCAGTCCTCAGTTCTGTCATCAGCATTTCGCCCCCTCGAGCACTCGGCAAATATTGCCGCGCACAACTGCACAAAATGCCTCGAAGAAAGACGACAAGAAAAACTATCTTCAGTTCGTGGCAGTGCATTTTTGCCGCTTAGCTCATCAATTTTGCAAATATTCATCTAGCCAGCAGCCTGAGAACTCAAGTCGTTTAGCAGTCAAAATATTAAGCCACATGCTTGGCACTGTTTGTCTTAACAGAGCGAACAACATGCCTTAACATGATTCAATTACTGTTAAGTCTTGGCTGCTGAATAACAGAGTAAACAAACTATGGCTTACATAAACTTGACAACTCAATTGAATGCTTAAATGTGGCAGTTGAGTTAAAGCCAAAGCGAAACAGCTGCATAACAGTGTTGGAAAATGTGCAAATTTAGTTCAAACAGTGTGCATAATTGTGACTATTAAAATAACAGAATGTTGCTCTTGCAGCCTGCTGTTAAGTTTATAACAGTGTCGGCTGCTGTTAACGTCTGCACTTGAGTCGACAAATTTAAGCAAGAATCATTTGCATAAAATTATGTAAAAGATGCAATAACATGACTGCAGCTGTTAGCTGGAGCTTACATAGACTGTATTGAAGCACTGTTAAGCAAACAGAACTCTGCTGTTGCGCTCGTGTTAACAGCTGTTAGGTCTGCCTGCAATGTATGTTAACTAACATTATGTTGCATTCAGTTTAGAAACTATTTCAGACAATTTTGAAGCCTTTACTTACTTTTACCTTATCACTTTCCCATCTCGTTGCAGGTATGTGTGTGCCACAGCTTGAAGCTTGATATCTAGCGATATTTGGCTTTCCATTCTCGCTGTTCCACTCTTTGTGTCTCTTTGCCCAGCGACTGTTAAGAAAGGGTGAACTCTTATACACGTAAGTGGAAATGGAATGTTTTTGGAATTACCTATCAGCGCTTGAGGAATCTCTTACAAGCACTTGCTCTCTCCCTCTCGCTCTCTCTCTCTCTTTCCCTTTCGTGTCGTTTCTCTTCGCTTATGTAATTTCCAAAATGGATTATGTCTTCGTCCTTCATGCTTGTGCATTGTCCTGCCATCCAAGCTGAGCCACACTTTATCAGGAAAACATGTTCCATGTTGCATTTTCATCTGTCAACGTGGCAATCCCAGCGCGTTACCGAACCCCATTTGCCTCTAGCTCCTGCCGATCCCTCTTTAGCTATCCCCTTGACTGAAGAGGAGCACCTAACAAAATTTTACTCTGTCGCCTGTGACTTTTAAAGCTTTTCGCTTTTCCCTATTGACATGTGCGTGCCTGTGTGTGTGTGTGTGAGTGTGTGTGTGTGTGCAACATTTTGGCAAAATGCCAATATAATTATATGTATATTGGACCACATCTGAAGTACGTTTGCCTTGTTTCCTGACAACAAACAACGCATGTCCCAATCGAGCGTGCTCGACTAGCAGCTACCCTGCTCAAGTGAAATATGTTGTGGAACACAAATTATGCATTTAAATAATATAATAGAGCAGATCCCCAGTTCAATAAGGTCGTATTGGAGACTTAATCCAATACGATTACATATATATTACGTACATTGTATCCTGGCTTTCAGTTATGTTAAGCTACCCCTTATTGGATACTCTATGCTCACAGGGTATACAACATGTTGTCTACAGCTTCTGCTGCGTGTTTTGGCGCTTGCAAATAAATCAAATTGCTTTTTGCAAATGAACGAAAGGCATGAAAGGCTCCCTTAAAAAAAAAAACAGAAAACCTAAGCGAAAAGAGGAAGAAAAACGCAGACCAACTTTTCCCACAATAAGCCCGAAATAGCCGAAGAAAAAAAATTCCCCAAAAAGCGTGAAAAAAGGGTGAATTCTTTTTAGTATGACTCACGCAGGAAATTTTGTTTTTTTGCCTGCGGCAAAGCTAATGACCTATGCGGCATATGTCTGGTGTCTGCCACACCTTGAAAGCCCCTTGCAACCCTATTACATACACCTTTTCTCACCCCCCCCCCCCCCCCCCCCCTCCCTCCCTCTCTGCACTCGCCCCCCCTCCATAGTCCACAGATGCTGCTCGCACTATCTGAAATCTGTTGGCATCAAAATGCGTGACTTTCAAATGCAGCGCATGCCACTTGGCGATGCGATACGCCCCAAATCGCATCCCTCCCTTCTCCTTCTGCTTCTTCTTCTTGTTCTTTTTATTTTGGCATTCCCTCGCTGTGCTGTGCAGCACTTCGAGTCGCCCCTCGCTCTTTGACAAGCGCGGCACGACCGACTGTCTGTGATTTGGGGTCGAGTTTGTGGCTGCAACTGGAGCACTCTGACCCCCCTCCCCTCGCTGCCCCCCTCCTGGCTGCATCCGCAACGCACCGCGCAACCTTCAACCCCTTTGCCTATGATAGTTGCTAAAATGCCGGGCGTGCCTTGTGCGCCATATGAATATCAATTTTTTTTTTATTTTTTTTTTTAGCCTTGCCGTTGACCACTTTCCCAGTGCTGGGATTTTGGCTTAAAATCAAATTCCTAAATTTTTGTTGTTTTTTTTTTTTAATCAAATATTCAGCCAGCGAATTCATGAGATTGAATTAAATTTGCGTCATAAAAATTTATAACATAATTATAACAGAAGTGCCAATGGAATTTAACATGAGCCACGATTAGCATTAACAGAATGAATGAGAGGAACAGAGAGGAGAAATAAGAAGAAAGAGAGTTGAAGAGAGAGGAAAAGAGAGATATATATATTTACATAGCTTTTATACCATTAGTTTGGTCTATTTAACATAAACCTAACAGAAGTTTAACAGAGAGAGAAAGTGAACTCTACAGTGACAAGCATGACCAGAAATTGACTGTCTGTTAATCTATTAACAATGATACTATAAACATTGTGAGCGCGCTCTTATTAACATTTATTTGTATGTTAAGCCTGCGGTAAGGGACTGTAGAAGCCATGGGAATGACGCAAAGGGAACTAAGCGACTGAAACCTTGTGAATGTGTTGCCAGACAGCTTGAAGGCCCCTTCGTTGAGTCCGCAAACAGTAATTGATTTAAATCCAGATCTGTTTGGTATTAAAAGAAAGCGAATAACTGAACATAGCAAACTCTGCTCCAAACTAACATGAGTTCTCTCTGTTAACTCTGAATTACAGACAAAGTTACAGACACTCTCTTATTTAACAGTTTTATGCTTGATACCTTAGAGCAAACAAGCTGAAGGAACCAACTATACGAGGCTTATCTTTACGCTGGCATATTATTAATGTTTATCTTCTGCTCATCTGCAAGATAACAGTGGACATTATGTTAAGCATCCGCCAGATCTCAACCGCAATTTAATTTTATATTCTCTCGCTCATTATGCAATTTTCAATTTTCCAGCAGCCCAGGCAAACCGTGACACCCCCTCGGCTGCTGTGTGGCCATCATTTTGTGTGAAGTACTTACTTCTCGTCTGGCTGCGGCACATTGTAGCTCAGTTTTTGGGGCTGGTGCCGCAGGCACGAGCTGTTTAATTGCCCACAAAAACGCAGCAACTATAAACATT
>NW_020824939.1:0-27500 GCF_003285875.2 Drosophila novamexicana | reverse complement strand
GCATGTGTGTCGGCAATCTTTGGCTAATTTCATATGCAACCCCCGACTGGCTGTTCCAATCATGTCAATCCCCATTCGCTTAGGTGTCGCCAACAGCTGCCACACAGGACACTGGCTATCAAGCCCTCGCCTGCAGCCCCCACCCCCTGCCATTTGAACGACCCCTGACCCCCATTGAGGCCTGCACTGGCCCCAGCTACTGCACAAATTATGAACTGGCAATTGGCTGGACTAAGCCCCAAAATTGTTGTGTATAGTCAACTTTAGCGACAACCCCCAATTAAAATGATGACCTCAGTTAAGTAGAGCCATGGATATAGATATAGGTATAGATATAGGCATAGATATAGGCGTAGATATAGGTATAGATATAGGTATAGATGTAGATATAGGTATAGATATAGGTATAGATATAGATATAGGTATAGATATGCGATTTGGGATATGGGATACACGATATAGGATACAGGATATAGGATATAGGATATAGTATATAGGATATAGGATATAGGATATAGGATATAGGATATAGGATATAGGATATAGGATATAGGATATAGGATATAGGATATAGGATATAGGATATAGGATATAGGATATAGGATATAGGATATAGGATATAGGATATAGGATATAGGATATAGGATATAGGATATAGGATATAGGATATAGGATATAGGATATAGGATATAGGATATAGGAGGCTAAAATTTCACATTCCCATGGATCGGTCAAATCTCATCCCATTTCCATAAAGCATCTAAATCCGGCAACATTATTCTTGTTTATATATGTATATATATATATATTGATGTTTCCAATTTAATCAAGTTCTTATTCTCAACACACTCTTGATGGGCGTGGCATGGCGTTGCCACCTAGTTTGAAAGTGTTGTCTGAATGTTTAGATAATCGTAAATTTAACGCGCGGCTTTCGTCTTGTACTTTCAACTTGCTGGCACAAGTTAACAAATTTCTTCAAGCAACTTTCACCCACGCTCTCCCCCTCTCGCTCACGCTCTCCCGCTCTCTCCTTCTCGCTCTCTTTCTGTTGTGCCCATTAAATGAGCGCAGCTGAAAACCAAAAAGTTTGCCATTTTATCGTTTTACATAGCAAATCCCACTTCAGGCCGAGTCGTATCCGAATCCTCCCGTTCCCCGACTGACTTCTCTCCTCCCACCCCCCCCCCCTTGTTCGGCCACCCCCCTATCAAATTGTTGGCAAGCAAACGCCCGTTGGCCATAAATCAAGCGGTTGCCCACGCGTCACAAGTGTCTGTATACAATGCACATATCGCCCCCCCCCCCCCCCCAACCTGCCTCCTTTTACCACCCCGACCATCTTCAGCAATCTGCCACGCCCACATGCTTGCAGCTGTCCACACGACCTAATAAAATATCCGTTAGGCGCAAAACAAGCCAAACAAATGAAATGCGGCTAACAAAATGATTTCAATTTTGTAAGTGTGTGTGTGTGTGTGTGTGTGTGTGTGTGTGTGTGTGTGTGTGTGTGTGTGTGTGTGTGTGTGTGTGTGTGTGTGTGTGTGTGTGTGAGTGTGTGTGAGTGTATGTGTGTTGCATGCTGCAGCTGCAAGACTTTAAGCCTCAGCAGCTGCTTCCTCTGAACTTAATATAAGGCAGGCTGCGCTTTGCCAGTGCTGCATAAACTGTAAAGTTTCAGCTGCAGCTGATTGAGTTAAAGGAAAACCAAGCCGACTCTCAAATACCCTAAGATTATTAAAGATGTGTTTTGTGCTTGTTTCGAGCCGGAAAGCCGAACTGAGCTATATTTGGGGAACAAACATTTTGTATCCAAACAATAAACATATTAAGAAAAAGCAAAAAGTAGGGTATTATCAGTACGCCGAAGAGTTAATACCCTTTTAGACATTTGACTTTTGCTGATATGTGAGCATAGTGAAGCCTGCAAAATTGCATAAAGATTCAAGATTTCACATTTCACATTTAGTCTAGATTCAAGCGAAGAAGAAGCGCAGAATTGTCATTGCACGTGTATTTTCAGTTGCAATCATTGCCAACATTTTGAATGTGCTGCATTCCACTCGCTGACATCCTTTTGTTGGCAAAATAAAAAACTAAAGTTATCTTGAGCTGAATAGAACATTCACTTGTCATTCAATTCAATGTCAATTCACATTCACATTCACAATCACATTTTTCACATATCACATTTTGTTAAATGAATGACATTGTGCCAGTGGAAGCGCCGTCATTCGGCTTGTCACAATTTGCAACTCTCTTTTTTTTTTGTTCTTTTGTGACTAATCAAGTATTTGAATTCAAAGTATGAAAGTGCAATACACACACACACACGCACACACGCACACACGCACACGCACACACACGCGCGCATATTATTATGCAAATTCTCATGTAGCTGAGTCGAGACTCGGCAACAAAAGCTGCTTGCTTTGTCACCCCCAACTCCCCAGGCTGCATCTGCTCTTCTTACCCCCTCCCTCTGCCCCTCCCTTGCACGCGTCTCACGCCTTGCCTTGCAAGCCGGAATTTATTTTAATTTTTAGCCCGAGCGCGCGCAACTCTTTTATTTACATAGCTTTAATTTGTATTTGTTTTGCACATTAAAAATTACAGTTAAGGGCCTGCTGCAGGGTTAGCCAGCGGAGTGGGGGGGGGGGGGGGGGGGCTTGCAGTGCAAATGCATTTCGTTTCCATGCAAATGCCAGCGTCGGCAGCTCGAGCTGAGGCCGTCGACGTTGACAATGAAAATGCGCGTTGCTCCGCAGGTAGCAGAGGGGCGAAGGGGGCGTGCACGCTTGTGTGTGTGTGTGTGTGTGTGTGTGAAGGTAAACTTTGCTTGCCAACAAAACTCACAGCCAAAAAGACGCAGCCCGAGGCAAAGAAGACAAAAAAAAAAGATAGAATTTTGTTGTCAGAAGAGGGTTAAAGTGTGGTGTTGAGTGCGCGGCTCGAGGGGGTTAAGAGCTGCGGGGGCGGGTATCGCTGCCACCGTTATCCGGTTTCTACGGACTACCGGGTACTTGCAGCTGTGAAATTTGCATAAGCAATTACGAAAGCCTCGCCAAGAGTGTGTGGGAGGGAGCGAGAGAAGTAGCAAAAAAGAAGAAGAAGATGAAGAAGCAGCAGAGCAAGTCAACATTGTCGCCAGCGCAGCGACGTCTGCTTCTGCTTGCATCCAGTCTGCGACTGATGCGGTCTGTGGATGATGGTTGAGGTGAGGAAGTGGCCAGGGGGCAGGCGAATTGAGTCTCTACTTTTTTGGGGTTAGGGTCGTTTGTGTGTGGGCTGCTTAAGGGAGGGGGGGGGTGAGCATTGACAGACGCCGGTTTTAGGGTGCTCGCTGGCTAAGTGCGTTGCACAAATTTGCATCGACAACAACTTTGTTGCACCTGAGCCAAAGCCACGAAGAGGAAGAGCAACAAGACGAAAAAGAAGAAGCAGAGGCAGAGGCAGAGGCAGTAGCACAGGGTTGCAATTGTTAACCTCAAAATATGCGCAGACAGTAAAAGCAATTATCGGGAGCGAGATCTAAAAACAAAAAGAAGAAGACTAAGTAGAAAAGTGTAAAGAAAGAAGAAAGAAAATGAGAAGAACATAGGTAAATGACAGAAACAATAAATATTTAAGTTAAGCTTAAAAAAGAAACACCTAAACAATTCCTTAAAGTAACAGGAACAAATGGGCTTATTAGAAAAACACAAATAATAAAGCGCACATACGCATGCATACATATACATACATATTAAATGGCAGCCTTACGTAATGTGCAAGCAGCAGAAGAGAAAGAGGAAGCAGCAGCAGCAGCAGCGCTTGACGTTAATTTCTTACGTCGCGCGACGTGCATGCGATTTTGCGGCACTATCGTTAAATGGAAATCTTGAATGTCAAATCTTAACTACCATCCGTTTCGATTTCTAATGGTTCTCATTTAACTGTTGTTTTTGCTGCTGCTGCTGCTGCTGCTGCTGCTGCTGGTCTGTCGCTCATTTAAGAAGCAACGGGAAATGCCGCAAAAGCAAAAGGCAGCAGCTTTTGGGCAGATGGGGGGGGGAGAGAGAGTTTTAGTTTTATGGGCGAGAGCGAACGTTGACCACAGGCACAGGCAAAAGTCGTGTTGCGCTGCCCTGTTGCCCCATTGAAAAACGGAGCATACCGTTTCTTGGCAACAGCATGTAACAGGCAGCAGCAAACGTCTGTGAGCACGTGTGTGCAAATGCTGGTTACAGGGTATCAGCGAGTCGAGCGCACTCTTGTTGTTGACATTGCCCATGGGGTGGTTAGATTGGGCTGAGCATTGGTGTAGCTGTTGTTGTTGTTGTTGTTGTTATTGCCAGGCAGCTGCTGACGCTGCATATGTGCAATAAGAGAAAGAGCACGAGGGAGAGAGAGAGGGCAAAGGAGCAGAAATGCAGCAGCAGCTGCTGCCAAAGGGGGTGGACATAGCCTAGCCCCTATGCGCCTTTGTGCCCATATCTATGCAACGTAGGCAGCTGCAAAATGTTTGCCATTGTATTGCGCCAACACGCATGCACACACACACACGCATGCACACACACACGCATGCACAGCATCAACTGGTCATTGTTGTTGTGGCTGCTGATGCTGCTGCTGCACGCACTCATACATATGCAGGGACTAATCAACATGGCTGAGCACTCGCTTGCTTGCTCGCTCTAACTGTAACTCACACACACACAACAACGCACACGCACATCTAGACGGACTTACACACAGAGAGAGTACATAGCGAATTCGACAGTTGAAATCGCTTTGCACGTTTAATTGGCTGCGTCTGCCAATCAACACGAATCGTTGCCGCGTTCGCCCTGCTTCTTCGCTTGTTTTTTTTTCTCAATGCAATTGCAGTCACCGTCGCAGTCGCAGTCGCAGTCGCAGTCGCATTTACATTGCAGTCAGCTGCTGCTGCTGCAATCGCGCACCCGCTCGCCCGCTCGCCCGTTCGCCCGCTCTCCCATTGAGTCCATTAGGCGCCTAATGAGCGCGCACTAACACAGTCGCACTCGAGCGCAATTGCCAAGCTAGCAACAAGTTTGAAGCGGCGCCGCAACAAGTTTTGAGAATTAACAAGTAAGAACGGTTGCCAACGACTGCGCCATACTCTATCAACAGTGTAAGTCAGCCGAAAGAAGTTTACTCTTGACCTGAATTTAACTGACTGTAATCACCAAAACAACTGTGCCCTACACACAGTTCTTCAGATTGTCAGCCAAACCAAACAAGCCAAAATACCCGTTGTCACTTTGTGTATAGAGTATAAAGTGCATTTCATTTTGCCGCAAAGCTTAGCACACTTTGCTGCCAATTCAATTTTCGCCCCCTGTTAACGGCGCGCTGTTAATGCAAAATTGTAAAATTTTCTGCAAAAATGTGTATATTTTACATATGTATATTTAAAAAGCAAATTTAAAAGTGCGTCCGAACCAAATTATGTTTTATGCAAATTTCAACTATTCAAAAGAAAAATAATAATAATAAAAATTGCAATCACGCTGCCAATATCAGAGTCGATAAGCGAATTGCTAATTAAAACATGCACAATAAACGCAATTTGACAACATTGCTGCAGCCCTGGTCAGTGCAATTTAACGGCAATTTTATTATACATTCACATTATGCATATATATGTGTGTGTGTGTGTGTGTGTGCATATATTAATGTTGCTCTCTTTATTTTCGCTTTCTTTTTCGCACGCCTTTCAGATCGCCATCAGCAGCGCCGTCAACGTCAGCGTCAGCGTCAACGCTGTTGTCGCCAGCTAACGGACACAGTTCAAAGTGAGCAGCACATTACAAGAACAACAACAACAACAGCACAAACAAAGCGCCCTCTGCCGCTGCAGCAGCAGCAACAACAACAACAAATCATAATAAACTTCAGCCCAGCGGCGATTTGAAGCAGCGCCCGCGGCGCAGTTCTCAAGTTTTTGTTTTCAATTTGGATTCGCCTTTGGCTAAGAACGTCAGCGTTGCGTTCGCTGCAGCAGCAAAAACAGCTGGTAAGTTTTTAACACCCCCTCTCAATCTCTTCTTAACCCATTGCTTCGCACTTTGCGAACTTTTCTTATGCATTACATACACAGCAATTTCCCATTACATTTATCTTTATATATATGTATGTACTTTATATATATATCTATCTATATATCTCTATATATAGCTTTATATTTTAACAGCACTTTACTTTTAATTGCGCGCTCACCCACTCACCAACTCCCCCCCCCCCCCCCCCCCCCCCCCCCCCCGCCCCCCCTTCCGAGCACTCTCAAATAAAACTTTGCTGTCAGCTTGCAAAAATTTCCTTTCTTTAAAATTTCCTTTCTTTTGCATATGCCCTTCCACGCCAAGCATATGCATTTAAGCAGGCTGTTTGGGTATATTTTTTATTAGCAAGTTTTTTGCAATGTTCCAGAGTTTCTATATCTGAAAGTATGTTGATAACTTGGCATATAACATATGTTCATATATAATCTAAAAGTATGTTGTTAATCATAACATATATATCATAAGCCTACTAAGTTCCTCTGTTGTCTTCAATTTGAACAGTTATTAATATCATAATATCTAATATCATATCGGCGCATATTTCTCTAAAGATTTCTTACGATATTCAGTTCGTATAGAACATCGTGATCTAATAACAGCTCCCATATCATCTTATGTGAGGACTTCTACTCGAGCATAACTCATGCGCTCTTTTTATTTTCCAACACTATTTGACAACCCTGTACAACTCTTTGCGATATTTTTGGTATGTATGTATATACATATGTATGGCTGTCTGTGTGCATTTATGTATGCATGCATGCATGTACATATGTATCCATGCATGCATGTATATATGTATGTACGTATGTATGTGCATGGATATATGGATATATGTACATAGGAAGGTATGTAGGTATGTATGTATGGACGTGTGTGTGTATGGATGCATGTTTGTATGTACGTATGTACATACTTATGTATGTCTGTGTGTGTGCATGTATGTATGTCTGTATGCATGTATGTATGTATGTATGTATGGATGTTTGTAGGTAGGTATGTAGGTATGCAGTTATGTAGGTATGTATGTGTGGTTGTGTGTGTATGTTTGTTTGTATGAATGTATGTATGTATAATGTGTGCATGTATGTATGCATATAGGTATGTACAACTTCTTTTGTAATCGCATTATATAACACTATATAAATATATGGAATATTTTTATCATATTTTCGGGAATATTCTTATAAAAGATCGTGATGTATTTCCCTTTGGACGGACATACCGTTATCATATACTATAATGTACATAAATATATAAATAGTTAGGTATTTTTGTAGTTTTCTTAAATAGTTAGAACCAGCTGTAGGATATTTCTCAGTTCGACTTTCTACGCGCTGCACTTTTCGTCCATTTCTTTGGCATATTTTTTGTTATTTTTTTTGCTGCGCTTTTTGTCAGTTTTCACTTTATTTCCTTGGCGTTTTTCTTTTTTACTCCTCCGTTATGCACTCTTCAAAGTTCTTCAATCACTTCGTGGCAGCAATTTTCATTCGAATTGGAAATATCAGCCAATTGACCCCCCACCCCGCCCACATTTCCGCCCCGTCGCACTGTCCCTTTTGTTGGCACTTTGCGCTGTTTGCGCCGCCGGCCAAAAGATTTTCCCAATTTATTTTATTGCTCGTGTTGCTGTTTGCATTTAGCTTTAAATTAATTCATGCCCCCAAGTATCTTTTGTAGTTGTGTGCAGTTGCCCCTCCCCCCTACCAGCCCCGCCCTCTGGATGCCGACCGTCCAGCAGCTCCTCCTTTGGTCCCCGGTCAGAAATGCCTTTGATGTTGATTGTTGTTGTTGGTCAATCGTTGGCAACCTCAAATGCATTTTTCCTGAAAAGGAGATAAACTGTAATTAAATGAATGTCTGCATAAATATTAGCAAATATCTATTGATTGACATCAATCATGATTGACATGACAATAAGAAAACTTTTGCACATTTTGTTCGCACTGAACGAATCTTGTGAATTGAGACTTGCTTTTGATCGGGTAATTGTGCTGGTTATTTGTTTTTTGTATATTATTTATTTCATTGTACAACAATTTTTATCATCAATCATGATTGACATGCCGAAAGTTTTAAACAATGCACTTCGTTGAGCGAAAAATGAATGTACAAAATTGAGAATGGAAACAAAAGGCTTCGTAATTAATTTAAATATACCGTACAATTTGTTTTTGTATTCGCTTTGCCCAAATTGATTGACATCAATCGTGATTGACATGCAGCGGAATAAAGGGAATGTAACGCATTCAGACTAATTGATCGTGAGTTTTGATCTATTTTTTTTCTTTAAATTAAAGGGAATAATTCCTTTAGGGTTCACTTGAACCAAGCTCAGCTGCAGCTGTTTTTTCTTTGTTCTTTTGAACTGGCTCATTTGAACTGAGCTCAGTTCTAGCTGATTGCTTTCGTCTGATTCGACCTTAACTCAGTTGCAACTGAAGTTGTTTAAATTTTTCATCTATTAATATTAGTTCATCTGAATTAGGCTTAGTTCCAGTTCCAGTTCCAATTTTGTTTGCTTTCGAAACTGATTTAATTTCTATATACTTTATTTGGAATTGCAACTGAAACTCCTGGAATTTTTGTTCATTTGCGCCGATTCACTTGAACTGGTTCATTTGAACCGAGTTCAAATCCAGCTGATTTTAGTGGCTTGATTTTGACTGAACTCAGTTCTAACTGAAGTTGCCTAAATTTCCCATCCATTAGTACTAGTTCATCTGAACCAAGTTCAGTTCCAGTTCCAGTTTCGCTTACAGCTTTTTCTTGCTTTTGAGACTGATTTTCTTTTGATTTCCTGTCTTCTTTATGTTCTTTTCGCTTTGCTTTCGATTTTGATTTAGCTTCTGATCTGCTTCTTCTGCTCTGCATATTCGCAGCCAGCCGAAAGTTCGTTTCCGTTTCCGGTTTCTGCTCACATGACCTTGAGTCGCAGTTGCCTGTTGCCGCTCGACCACGCCTCCAATGCGCCCAGCAGCTCATTTCGAAGCGACAGACAGGCAAATGTTTTATGACCCCTTCCCCCCTTTCCCCCCGCCCCCCCTTCCGGGTGAAAGGCCAAAAGTTGGCAAGGTCAAAGCCCAAATTGCGCTCATTTTCAGATCCATTTGAACAGGCCAAAAAGTTGTTTCGGTTGTTGCTCGACTGCGTGGCCTGCATTTAAAATATGTTCATTACAAAATGTTTGCCCCTTTACACACACACACACACACACTCCAACACACACACACACACCCAAGAGAACCTTTAGCTGTTGGTTGCGCCTTTTGGCCTGGCACAACAATTTGTGTGTATGTTTTTTTTTTTGGCATTTTATTAGTAAATTTATTTTGCAATCACACACACACACACACACACACACACACACACTCGCACACACACAACTGTCCAAGCTACAACCCCGCCCTCTCCCCTCCCCCCTGCTCTATCTGTTTCTGCGTGGGCATAGCTGGGAAAAACTATTTCCGGCATTAAATTGTCTCTCGGCTCCCTCGACATTAACCAATACAAGCCCCTGCCCTGCACCCCCCCCCCCCCCCCCCCCCACCCCCGCCCTGGCTCAACCTCTCAACCCCTTGCAGAGGGGTTTGTGCTCCTGTTTGGACCATTTAAATGCTTTTTGCATTTACATCCACACACACACACACACACACACGCACACACACTCAAATATGTACATAGTTTAGTTGCATTTCGTTGGAGGGTGTGTGTGTGTGTGCGTGTGTGCGTGTGTGTGTGTGTGTATCGTCAATTGAGTGCTCTGATTTCTGTAGCTGATTTCATTTCGAATCGAAATTGAAATTGGAACAGTTTTTCGTTGGAAATTTAGTTGCTCGCCTTTTCATCAGTTTCGATTGACACACACACACACACACACACACACACACACCTGCCCACACACACGTGTGAAAGCTTGTGCTTGTTGCCGTGCATACCCTGTAAACATGCATGAGAGCACACGACAGCTTTGTCGCCTGAGACCTCTTCAAAAGCTGTAAGCTGAGCAATTAAACGACTCAATGCAAGCAAATTTGGGATGTATGTGCTACTAAATACCCTGGAGTTTTGAAACTTTACACATTTTTTCTCTAGTTCAGCCTTAGAGTTATTCAACACGCCCCTAAATATAGTTTAGTGAATAATTTGCTATATTATATACCCTAGTTTTTGTACGTTCATTCTGTTTTTGATTGAGCTTTAGCTGTTCACTTGTGTATAAGTGTATAATTTATGTGCGCCACAGGCGAGAGCCTTCATAACTCTTTATAGGGTATTTAACGAGTCACTACTCATAGCTTTTAGAACGGAGTGTAAACTGAGTGCGTGCTTATTAATAGCTTACAGTCCTAAAACCTTTTTACAGGGTATCCTATAATCAAAACACATTGACAAGCAACTTTTAGCTAGTTCTAGCTAGATTAGACTAAGCAAAAAATGTTAGATATATTAACAGATACTTATAAAAATAAGAGCAACTTTTTACAGGGTATCTTTTAGTCGCACACAAACAGAGGATCATCATTTAATATCTGACCCATTTCTATTGGCTGCAGCTGAATTACTTTGTCAAAGATCTGTGAAAAAATATTTTCTCCAGGGTATCTTACAGTTTGGCAGCATTGATTTTAAGCCAAGTTACGCCCAAGCAAAGCTAGCTTAAAAAATGGAAAGTATTCAAATACTGGACCTCAAGTATTTTTTAATTTCTACAAAAAGACACTTATTACAGGGTATCTGGCTAGTCTAAGACTAATAGGAAATGGCCTTATATTCGGTTTTCGCTTTCGGTTTTTATATTTTCTTATCTCGCAGCGTACATCTTAGACCCTGAGCGCGCAACCTTTTGATAAAGTTCATGAAAAATGCGACGGGCTATGGAAAATGCATAATTTATTCCCAGATTTTCAGAGGCGGAGTGTGTGTGCGGGTGTGTGTGCGGGTGTGTGTGTGGGCGTGTGTGTGTGCGGGTGTGTCTCTATATCGTGTATTGGTTAAATCGTGATGTTGTAATTGACCATTTTTATGGCCAGCTTGTCAGATAATTGCTTTTGGCTTAGAGGGGACGCTCGTTGGTCTGCGTTGGTGGAAGGGGCGATGCGGGGAGAGGGAGGGGTTTGATTGTGCGCGTTGGTTCGAATTGCGTTTTGTTGTTAATTTGCTTGCCACGCACGTGCCGAGCGCATTGTTCATGGGATTTACAAAAGAATAATGTTCTGTTTTTGCGTGCCACAAAGTACACACACACACACACACTCACACACACACACGCACAACAATCGCACTTGCAGCTGCAGCTCCTTTTGGGCGTGGGTGGACGCATTACATCATTCGTTGGCGCAAAACTCACTTGTATAAGAAATGATGGTACAGTTCCGCTTTTTTGCACTGCAATTTCGTGCAGTTTCAGCTAATCGATATTGTTATCGAGATCGTTATCGTTATCGATATTGTTATCGTTGCTGCAGTTGCTGCTGTTGCTTATAAACTTGGCTACTTTGTCGTGTAGCTCAGTTTGGTTTTGGTTTGCTGCTAAAAATAGTTATCGATATCAATATTGTTATCGATTTTCGGATACTTTGTGGTTATCGTTGCAGCTGTTGTAGTTGCTGCTTAGCAACAGTTGCCGTAAGCAGAAACTCAAGTGAAATGCAGCTCGATTATTTCCAATCGCTTTTAGTAATCGACAATTATATCGATAAGCATTGTTATCGTTATCGTTGCCCTTGTTGCTGTTCTTACGGCTATGCCTGCTGCTGTTGCGGCAAAAACTTACTTAATCTAGAATCCAGTTTAATTTCAGCTAGTACTCGCTATCGATATCGATATCGTTGTCGTGCTCGTTCTCGTTCTCGTTATCGTTATCGCTTTTGTTGTTGCCGCTGTGCTCGCGTCGCCATTGCTCCAAAATGCGTTTCTTCTGATTGAACCAATGTCGCGGACGCAAACCCGCAGCTGCTGTCGATTGACCAGGTTCCTCTTGTACACGCTCCCTTTCCCGCTCCCGCTCCCGCTCCCGTTCCCGTTCCCTTTCCCTGAGCCTCTTGGGCTGCATGCTGCTGGCCTCCAAGTGTTCCTGCTGCTGTCGCTGCTTTTTGTCATGCTTGGAACGCTTTTTGGCTTTCTTGGCCTTCTTCGACTTGGATTTGTGCTTGTGGCGATGCTTGCGCTCCTGCTGCTCGCTCGACTCGGCCTCGTTTAGCACAGGCATGCTGGGCAGTTGTTGCGTGTCTGCCTGCCCATTTTGCGCCTGCGATTCCGCCATATCCAGCTCCATCTTCTCAACCATTTGGCCCAGCGCCTGCGCCTCCATTTGCATCTCCATGCGCTGATTGCGTTTCTGGACACGTTTGGCAACATCTGTGGCATCCACCCAGTTCTCCGTTGTTGTTGCTGCTGTTGCTGTTGCTGTTGCTCGCCTCGAATTGTATCTCTCCATTTGCTGCTTTGCTTCTGTGTGTGGCTCAAACGCGTGTGTTGACGCGTTCTGAACGCGCCCAGAACTGTCTAGCCCGGGCTTGGTACGGAGCTGCTCAGCTGTCAGACGCTCGGGGCTGGCCCGCTCTCGCCGCAGCTGCCGCTCGGTTCTAGCGAGCGAGTCTGCCGCCCTCTTTAGCTGATTCATCGACACCCCACGCCGGACTCGATACGTCGAATGCAAGCGAAAACCATTTGATGATATTCGCCCAGTTGTCATACCCTGCACGCGCTGAGAATGGGCATATTGTTTTGCTGCAAGCCTATGTAGCAGGCAGTAGGAGACTTCTTTGAACCAAGAGAGTAAATACATATCAGCTGAGCTAGTTTCTCATAAATCACCTATTCGATAACTGCTTCATTCCATCAAAATCGATAAATATCGATTATGTGCTTCTGCTTCTGTAAAGCATAACTCTGAGAACTAAAGGAATGGAGACTCTTTTGGCTTGTATTATCTCTTATATCATGCTCAAAATAATAGTAGCTTTTCGATAACTGTAACCATGTTACTCAAAATCGATAAATATCGGATTTTAGCCTTTGTTTTTACTGGGTATCTGGCAATCGTGCACTCGCAACTGGAGCACGCTCAGTTGTTGTTTTCATTTTATTGAATCTGCAAAAATTTGCAAAACAAAAACATTTCAAGTCGAAGAATTCGTTAGAAACTTGTCGCATTCCCATCAAAACTGTCTGTCGACTGTGTCTGTGACAAAGAAGCAAAGGAAACTCAACATTCTGCAATTGTCCAGTGCATTGCGCGCAACGCGGGCCCAAAAGCTAGAAAATGCTTAAGGCAAATGCCTTAACTCAGCCTTTAAAGTGAACATGGAGGTGTGTGTTTCTCAAGTGGAAAAAGTTACCAAAAGCAAACGCATATAAGCTAAGGCTTAGGCCTTAAACGGGCTACGGCTCAAGTCAAGTAATCGACATGCCATTGACGAATCAAAGTGGACTCTACTGTAGAAAAAGTGACCATGGAGGACTCGCAAAGGCCATAGAATACCCAAACAGCGAAGTTAAGTATTCTTGCAGTCCAATTTTGCATCAGTTAAGTGAAAGCCAAGCTAAAAGTAGCCACAAAAGAAGTTGACTTTGCAAAAAAGTGACCATGGAGGACCTGTGAATACAATTGGAAGTCCAAGCTGCTTAAATGTTCAGGCAGAAGCTTGAGAAAAGCTGATTTCGTTCGAGTTCAGTGCTAAAATAAACAATTTGTGACTGGAAAAGTGCTTTGCTTGAAAAAAGTGAACATGGAGGACGTTAAAAGTATGCCTGACAACAATAATCAATAAGAGCTGGCGCTTGATATACAAGGAATCAGAAATTATAAGTGAAAACAATCAGAAAGAGTAGCTTTAAAAGAACTTAAAGCCAAACATGTGAACATGGAGGACACGTTTGCGTTGAATAAATGTATAAATGCGTCTAAAGTTGGCATGGAAAAACTTCTTAGCCCGACTCTGTCTTAACTTTGTCATTAAATTAGGTAAAAGCAATAGCAAACACGACTAAAAAGTGACCATGGAGAATTAGGAAGTGTTAGTAAAGCCTTCAAATGCAACAAAAGTAAACACGAAGAGCATGTGGAACTAAAATAAAAAGCAATTCGAAATGGGAAACACTTAACCAATACACCTGGAGAATGCGATAAAGTGACCATGGAGAACAAACAAAAAAACAGCTTAACTCACATAAAGTGACCATGGAGAACCTACCAAAATATAAACCTCATAAGCCTATTACACTCAGGACGCATTTCATTCCATTGCAGTAATTGCTGGCGCCCAACGTGAACCTGGAGGCGAGGCTCGAACAGTCGGTTTTTTGCTAAGAAAAGTGCGAAGAAATTTGTAAATTTTGCCCAACCAAAAATTGGACAACAATTAAATGTTCTCGGTGCAATGGTGCAGGGGCGTGCAGGGGCGTGGCACTGCCAGGTATTACGCTCAGGCAAAGCTCTCGAGTTTCGACCAAAAGGCATTGAACTGGCGGCGAGCTCTTGAGGCAATAAACAAACAAAAAATGCATACGAAAAATATAACTGGGGGCCGTATTGTATCTACATATAAGAACTTATCACACATACGCACACCCTGTCTGGAAGTTGTTTATTGAATTCCTGTTGAAGAAAATGCCGGCGGCTTTTGACATTGTGTTATACCCTGGAAATGAAGCGGCGTGCACAGAAAGGCATTACGAAGGCCGTGAAAATGGTAGTGGAAAAGGATTAAAGATTCAGCCTGAAAGAGAGAAACTTAAAGGAAGTGTGTGTAGTGTAAAGGCTCGCTTCCTTGGAAGAACTATGCCAATCTATCCAAATAGAAAGTGAGAGCTCTTTAGACAGCTGAGCTACCCTAGTGCTGCCCACTTTTTAGTACTCTGGTTAGCCGAGAGCAAGAGCTGACACAGCCAAACCAAAATAGTCGCTCGACATTGACAGAGAAAAGGAATCGAATAGCTAAAGCTTCAATCTAGGCAACAATTGTATCATAAAGGGCAAACTTAGAGCAACATTTGTTGCCTACAGGGTATGTGCGCGTCGAGTGCTTTTTTTTAATTTGAGTTGAGTTTTGTTTATTGTTTTGCGTGTTTCTAGAGAAAAGCTAACGAATGCTTGTTCCAAATGAAATGTAGACAATCAACTGGAGCCAGACACATGAGGAGCAGGGCCTGCTACTAGACACTGGCTAGGAGTAGGGGCAGGGGGTAGGGGTAGGGGACAGAGGCCCGCTTCTTAGCCGGTAATACAATTCTGGCCATAAGTGAGCAAATCAAGCTGAAACTTGAGCTGCAGCTGAAAGCTGTAGGCGGCGAGCCTCAAGTCGAGCCGGGCCCGAGCCGGTGCCGGAGCTCGATCAGGTGTGAGCTGTTCAAGGCAAACATCTTGAGAGCCGAGCCAAGCCGAGCCGTGCCGCCAGGCTTTTCACCTAAAGTTATTAAATTCCGGCAAAGCGATTAAAAACAACACGGCGTAATTTGAGGATGGGCGGACCGTGCGGCCTGCGCGTGAAATGTGCGTAAAAACAAATATTATTTAAGAGCTGGCAAAAAGTGAAAATGAAATTTGACAGGAACCGACACGAGGCACACGCTTCCTGCGGCCCGAGTCGCCGAGTCAACTCAGCTTGACGTGTGCCAAACGCTTTCCCCGTGGGTGGGGGGAAAGGCGAAAATAGCTTGGGAGGTAGCGCGGAGGTTGCGGGTCGCGGCAAAACCGTCGAAATCCAGCTGGGAGCCAACTGGCTGTCACCAGGCCGGCGTCATCATTTGTATTGCCCTCGGGCCGGGACAATGTGGAACGAAATACGTGATGAGCTTTGCAGCGCATAGCCAAGGGAACGCTATGGAAAGTGAAACAAACACAGCTTATGAATACATAAAACAAATGATAAACAAATTACGAAAACCTTATGCCTTAGCCGGCAGAAGAAGTACCCTGTGTAAAAGGAACACTATGGGAAATGGAACAGCGGAACAATGGCAGAGGAAACAATAAAGAACTGATATTAAATAAACTGAGTATGATTATAATTGTATGGAAGTGCTTTGGAATTGGAACATTGTGTCTTCCAGGATGTGAACGTCATGGGAACATAATGGAAATGGAACAGTTACAATTTAAATCGAATTGCATTTTTTTATTTTAATTGTTTCATAATTTAATTCATCTTGCACTCAACATGAATCAGTTATTTTTGGGAGCTCAAGAAATTGGAACAATGGAAAGCGAACATGAAAGAGTTACACAAGGGGAACACACTGGAAACTGTGAAACACTGTAATATCCATAGCAGACACATGTGAACAGCTTGCGATACCCGGATAAAGTCACCATAGGAACGATTGGAATTGAAACACCATTTGAGCTGCAATCGGGCTCAAAATTCGTTTAGCAAAAATGTTCTAATGAAATCGTATGGAATAGTACGCAGTGGGAAACATTCCAGGGTATTACTAGGGTATACAAACAACGCTTAACAACATTTGTTGTGTGTGTGCGTGTGCGTGTGTCGGCATTCCCCTGAGGACGAATTTGGGTATGTGAGGCCCGTTGAGTAGCTTAGCTTGGAAATGTCACAACTGATTCAAAGCGTGCGCGAATGAGCGCGAGGACCAGAGGATTCACGATTGGGAACTTGAGGCTTGAGAGACGGGCCCCGATTAGTTGTGTGGCAGTTGTTGGCAGCACATTGTCCCTTGGGACAAAAAAAAAAATAAAGCTCCGACGAAAAAAAAAAACAAACAAAGAAAATTACAATTTTGCGAATTGGAATACTTTGGTTTAGTTTTGTTACGTTGCGTGTGGAGCGAGGCAGAGTCGGACAGGGGGCTGGCTGGGGTCTGTGCTAATCGTATAGTGACCATATCTGAAATGTCGGCAATGCCATCTGACAACTGTCAACGGGGGAACAGCTTAAAGCTTTAAGCTTAAAGCCGCTGGCCACGAGCTGTGAGCTTAACGCGCGCCTCTCTACGCGCTTCTCATGCCAGGCCCAAAAAGCAACTTGTAAACAAAATTTATCACTGCCAATTTTTTGCGTTTCTTTTCCCGTTTTTTGTTGCACAAAACAAATAAGAAGACGACAAGCGACAACACGACAAAAGCGGCAGCTGCTTTCAAGTGGATTAAAAAGCAGAGCAGAGGGAGGCAACGCTGGCGAGGGGGCGTGTGTGTGTGTATGGAGCACAGGGTGTACGCCAGGTAACAGCAGCAGGAGCAGCTCTTAACTAATTAGCAAGGCTTTGCTTTTCATTTATTAAGGCGCATTAGCGAATCCTGTTTCCCCCATTTGCTGCGGTCATTTGCCCAAAAATAATGTCTCCCTGCTTCCCCAGCTTCAGTGTGTCGTAGGACACCATTCGACTGATAAATGTGAAAAACATTTGGTATGCCTGTTGTGTGTGTTTATTTAATATTCCCATGGAGACGACTTGCGGGCGCCTACTTTCCAAATATGCACTGAAATCGACAAAAAATTTAATTGAAATCAAGCCAAAAGAAGAAAGAAGAAGAACAAATACCCTTGTCCTGGAATCATAGTTGGGAACTATGTGATATTAGTGGAGCCAATGTCAACGAGATGTTGCAGCTATTTTAGCTAATGATACTGATTGTAGAGCCAGAAAACTGGGCATAAGAGAGAGGTTGCCGGCTCAAATCCAATTTGAAATTATATGGAAATAAAAAATAAAAGGTTGCTTGTAGAATAATAATAATGCGCTACATAAATAAGCGCGGAGGCTATTAGAAACGACTGGGTTTGGTGCAAATCCCACAAATAATTCCCACTTGCATTTCGTGGACTATTTTCATTAGATCCGGGCAATGACGGGTAATTTCCTGTATTATATCAATATAAGATATGTATATATATATGTATATGCATTTAAATTTATTTGACAACGAATTCGAACTTAATCGATTCGAAGCTGGTTCGATTCCAACTAATTTGATTCGAAGTTCGATTCGATGTTGGTTCGATTCCAACAAGTTCGATTCGAAGCTTGTTCGATTCAAAGCTGGCTTGCAGCCTCACGCACGGGCTAGGTATCTTAAAGAATTAACCTGCAAATCCAAAAGATATTACTTATCCAGCGGACTTCGGCACATGAACTTAAATAGCCCCCTCTTCTAGAGCATGAGCGAAATATTTATGCTGACAGCGAATCATCGGCGAATGAATGCAGCTGGCTGCCAGATTGCAGTATCTGTTTATAACTATAACTATGTATATCTATGGCTATCTATATCTATATCCATATCTATATCTGTTGATATTTACTAAATATGATAGCCCGGCGAACCGAAGCCGCGCTCTGACACGCAAAAACATTTGATTCCCCAGGGCAACAGCGCTTCCAAATCGAACTGGAATTCGACAGGAAAGCGACAACAAAAAATGCATTGAATCAAAATGTGGAATATGATATTACACACACACACACAGAGAGAGAGTCTAGGGTGTATTAACTGTCGCAATGCCTTCAATCGTTGTTGACGTTGACGCCAACTGTCACAGTTTTGGATGATGTTGGCGATGTTACCGATGTTTCCTGCAGTCGCAAAAAAAAAAAAGCGTGCCACCACAGTCGCTGCCAATAGTCAATGCACATGCATAAAATATGAAAAAAAAAACAGGAGGAGAAAAAACCTGCGCCAAAGTCAATATTTAGAGCAACTCACGGCGGGGCAAAGCGACTTGCACAATGCATCAAAGAGAGAGAGCGAGAGAAGATTTGCTAGATTTTACAGCTTAAAAGCTTTTCAGAGCTAGAATAGAGCTTGACTCGAAAGTAAAGAGAAGAAGTTACGAGTGCTTTAAGATACAGATTTCCCATTATTTAAACTTGGTTGATTTCAAGACTTTAAAGCCCAGTTGGCGCTGTATATAGTATAAATGATATATAAATGTTACTGCAGGGTTGCCACCTATCTCCTCTTAACATATATATACGATATATGCAGCTATATCTTGTTGTTTAATACCTCAAGCTTTCATAAGGAGTCTCCTCCTTACATATATATACGATATATGCAGCTATATCTTATTGTTAAATACCTCAAGCTTTCATAAGGAGTCCCCATTCGAGGTTTTTCCCTTCTAGGTACTTCTCAATCAACCCTCTAAGCTGCATTTACTGCAGGGTTGCCACCTATCTCCTCTTAACATATATATACAATATATGCAGCTATATCTTATTGTTAAATACCTCAAGCTTTCATAAGGCGTCCCCATTCGAGGTTTTTCCCTTGAAGAACTTTTTGATTTTATGAACATGCTCAGCTCCTGTAACTTATACTGCCCCGGGTAGGCCCCGCCCAGCTACACAAATATGCATATACACGGGTAGTTATCTACGTGTGTTTACTGTACAGAAATATATATTAGATAACGCTACGTAATTGACGGGGCGCGTCCACACATCAAAACTTTACCCAACGGCAGTGGGCGGGGCGGACGGGCAGCCATTTGAGAGTTGCGGCTAACATTGGCTCCATAAAGAGACAACTCCCCACCCCCCTGCCCTTCCCCCTCTACACCTCCCTCGCGCGTGTGTGTGTATGTGTGTGTGTTTGCCATTAGTTTCGATATCAGTTTTCTATATTTATTTCGCAACGTATCGCTTGGCATTTGGACATTCATGGAATTGTTATTACTATAAAACACCCCTCCCTCCTCCCAACTCCTCCACTCTCCTCTCCATATTCTACACCCGCTGTAACTTTCTGCATAGATTGCACCCCCCACGCCCCTCCCACCCCTTGGCGCAGTCCCTGTCCCAGTCACAGTGCGTTTTATTTGTCTGTTTGTAGTTCCCATTGGTCTCGAGCTTCTCGCTTATTTACGTATGAATTTCAAGAAAAATAAAGCGAAATAACTTACAGATATTATGGCGCAAATGCACGACTAGCAGCTACCCTGTAATACAACTTTCCCATAGCCCCATTTATTCCAGAAGATTTTCAACACTTGCTCTTTGTGATCTCTAAATATCTCTCATATTACACAAGCTATTCTAAATTCTTTATGTCTGTGAATCTGTCAAATTCTTTCTCTAAGAGTAACAAATGCCTAATTCGACATATTTGCAGAAGTGGGATTGAACTTTGCCCATAAAAACTTTGACTATTAAGTTTTTACGAAGATCTTTGAGTAGGAGGTGAAAGCAGTTCAGTTTGTAAACAATAAACAGTTTCACACACACGCTTTTCACCCATTTTCCACAGTTACGGGTGAAATTAGGCAATATAGCAATCTGTCAAGCAAGCAATCAATCAATCAATCAAGCAATATAGATAACAAGAGACCGAGTTTTCATATTCAGATCTCCCCAATGCCTGCTGCTTTGAACATGTCCAAGTCGCCGCCTTGTGCCGCAATCATAGTACAGGGTATTCATAAGTGAAAAGGAAGAGAAAAGCATAAAACCGAAAGAGCGGGCGGAAGAAACATGAAATCGCTGATATTGCGCAAATAAATGGCACGACAAGGCGGATAGCAACATATACCTGACAATAAGTATTAACCCCATGTTGGGTGCAGTCCAGCCCACAACACGCCTGGCTGGGGGGGGGGGGGGCTAGCCGGGGGAGGGGTCGGGTAGAGGGTGCTGGGAGGGGGGGATAGTGTTTCCGCTTCCCTTGTTCAACTATTGACAGCGAAAAGCAATTGCAAAGCTGCGTTGCATTTTGCGTGCAATTCGATATTCAATGGATTTTTAGCTTTAGTTTTTTCCCATTGTTGTTGTCGTGTTGTTGTTGCTCGTTATTGGTTTATCTGGTGTTCGTGTTGTTGTTGTCGTTGTTGTCGTTGTCGCTGTCGTTGTACTTCTCCCTGTTGTCCTTTGCACATTTTTATCGCCGACGCTCCCGCAGTTACATTTCATTTGCAGCCGGGCTCTGGATTCGCATTTCAGACTCTCATTTATTTAGAACAATGCATTATGTACAGACAGACAGACAGACAGACAGGCAGACGGACAGTGGGACAGCCGCTGTTTGCTCTTTATTTGTTTAGGAATTTATCGATAATTTGTCAACATGAATTACAACGCGGGAATATGCTTCTGCGCCAAATCCATTCGCACAACTTGCATTTAACAATTTTTGTCAATGTTTTCCATTTGTTTTGCTTTGTTGTGACATTTTATTTTTGTTTCTTCAGTTATTTATTGAGTATGTGCGTGTTATCGATATCATCCGTTTGTATCTCTGGAATAGAGCTCAATTCCCAATGTTTGTTCGTTCCATACATTTTTTATTCAAATATGATATCGATAACAAAATAATTTGTAAACATTTACTTTTTGTGCAGCTATTGAAACTTACAAATGGAATAATCGATAACATATCGATATATTATTGATATTGATATTGATTGGTATTTTCGGTTACACATTGATTTGTATGGATCATTCGATTGCTGCTTAAAACAATCTGAATTCTTTAAAAGCTGGTCAAGCAAAATAAAATATCGATTTATTATCGTTAACATATGAATTCGATTACTTTCGATAGATTATAACCCGAACTTATCGAAATTTCTTGACAATCTTTCGTAAGCGAGTTGTTTTTGATAATATTTCGCTTTTTATTGATTAGTCAGATGTTGTTTTAAATAAAAACAATCGGAGCTCATCAAAAGTTAATCATACAATATCGAGTAACATATCGATTTGATATCGTTAACATCTTAAGTTTCTATTGACAGCATTTGGACTAATTATAATTCGAACTTATCGAAGTTCCTTAACCAAAGGCTTTTGAAATATGTGTGCGATAACAATTCGTTCTGTTGTCGAGAGCATATCGTTATCGATAAAAACAACTTGCTTTGCAGTTCCAAACAAAAAATCGAAGTGTTTAACTCAAATACAATATCGATAACATGTCGAACACCTATCGATAGCATCTGTTGATATGCCTGCACAACATTCAGCCAATCGATAACTGCCTAACTGCTTAGATGATCGATTTTTATCGCATTGGGCCGCATAATTTATGGCTTCTACCCGAGCACATTAGGAGCTTTGCTCGCCAATCGACAAATTGCCCAAACCAGCGGAGCACTTACACATCTTGATGCATTATCTGAGCCACAATCATCGGCAAATACCAATCCGAGCCCCCTCCTAGCTGCCCCCTTAAAGGGGGGGAAACAACACGAACTTTGCAATCCTCCCTGAAGAAGAAGAAGACACACGCAGTCAAAAAATGTGCAAAGCGTTAAATCGAAAATCAACTTTGCCGCAACAAATGACAATGAACAAAAAATGCAAATAAAATATAATAAAATAAAATAAAATACATAGAAAATCGACAAAGAAAAAAACCTGAAATAATTTTTCAAAATACGAGCAGAAAAAAAAAAGAAAAGAAGCGAATAATACAAATAAAAGTTAAATGCAAAAAAGCAAAAAAGTTTTCAACACAAAATGGAAAATGGAATTCCCCAAACTGTAGGCCCAACCCAGGGCCAGGGGCGGCGCAGCTGAAGGGGGGCCGGTAATATAAACCCAAATGAGCTTAGTGTGTGTGTGTGTGTAAAATCCAACACTCGCACACAAAGATTTATTGTTTGATTCGGCATGTGGCAAGTGGCAAGTGGCAAGTGGCAAGCGCCGGCGAGTGCGCGAATTCGCGTCGATTTTATGAATTTTATTTCGGTTTTGAAAACCATAAAACATTCCAAATACCCAAAGCGAAAGCCGTGTAACAAATTTGCGTGTGATTTTGCTGTGGATTGAATTTGTTATTTTGCATACACTGCAAAAGTAGAAGACTCTCAGCTAACTGAACGAGCTGGCAAAAGAAGTGAGGCAGTGTTGGTAAATGGGCAGAAGAATGTTTATTTATTGCGCCTAGATTCAGTTCCCCTAAAAGTGTGTATGAATGCAGTTAATGCAGAATTTAGTTGACAAGAATCTAAAGGAATTTCATTTGATTTGAGCACAGTTCAGAGCTGCTTTCTAACTTAAATAATATATGGGGTATTATTCCAAAGTTCCTCAGCATTGCATGTGAAAAATGTTTGCATAAACGGAGGATTGGATGGCAGAATTTTTGGCATAATATGCCATATTTTGTATAAAGAACATTTTCTCGAGATATTCCAAAAGTTCCATAATCAAAACAAAGTTCAAATAATAATAACAATTATTTATAAAATAGTTTTGAATTTTTAGCTCAAATAATAATATAAAGCCGAATTTCTCTTTAGTTTCTTTGAATGTTTGCCATTTCTATGTGTGCACTGTGCAGGGTATTCACTAGTCGATAGGGCGCAACATTTTGTTGCCTTCTTGCCAGTTTTGTGTTTTTTTTTGCGATTCTAAAGCCAACATCAATTTAGTCACGAGAATCCGCTTGATACCCCCAGTAACCCACCGCAAACCCTACTACTTCTACTTCCCTGGCTTTTATTGCATTTTTTTACAATTGTTAAATTTTTATGATGGGTGGGGGGGAGGGGGGAGGGTTACGTTAACCCCAAGGCAGGGCGCAATGAATATATTTTGTTCATGATCTCCACTTTCTCTTTCTTTCTCTCTCTCTATCTCTATCTATCTCTCTCTCTCTCTCTCTCTTATACACTCACTCATGCTCTTTCTCTTTAATTGCAGATTAACATGTTGTTCAGGCCGAACGGGTAAGTTGACCACATTTAACACCCAGTATGAGGGGGGGGATAGAGGGTATTGAATGGGCCAGGGGAACCTTTGGTCAGTCATTGTTATTGTTGTTGTTGTTATTGTGCAGATTGAATGGCTCAAAGAAGTGCGTTAATCGAGCATTTAGCATTATGTTTAAGCCCCATTGTTGTGCTTGCGGCCAGAGCGAGAGAGCAATACAATGATTTATACTTAAAAGTGCCCTCAACATTGACCTCCACCAAAGTGCCACAAGCAGAAGCAGAAGTAGAAGAGCAAGAAGAGAAAGAAGTAGCACTTGGCACAACAACGTTAAGCGTACAACAATTGAAATTGATTGTGCTAAACATTTGAGTAATATATCTATAGATTGCCAGATATTTCAAGTTTCATTTCTGGATTATATGATAATTGATTACAATGGAAGGTGTACTTTGCACAAGCTCTCCAAGTGTTAAGCCTTTCCAAATAAATGTTGCGCACAGCAGAAGTTGATGCCTTCGCTTCCCGAGTGCATAACTCGAGAAATCTTTGAGATATTTGGATGAAACTTGGGATTTGAGCTGTTGACGTCGTCGACAGACAGCAGCAATTGGAATGCATTTATAGATTCAGTGAATTACAAGTTACATGAGGTCGTAGACCATGTGACAGTTGGTATGCATGCTGCGGAAGTCAAATAAGTAAGCGTGTGTCTAGAGCCATAGAAGTGATAGTAGCGTATTCTATTATCACAACTCGATATGTGTTTAGTTAGATATTAATTAATTGCATCTAGAATTCTTGAGATATATCTATAATAACATAATTAAGCTAACTATTTGAGCTAAGGTCACTTTCAATAGAACTGAATACAGTTTGAAGCCCGTTTTAAAGTGGTTCCAAGCCAGATCTCGGGATCTTTTTGAGCTGGGCTTACAAAATGTTGTATATAAGCTAGTGAAGGTAACTTACCCAAAATCCAGCTTAATTTGTAGCTCTTAGTCACTTTAGAGCACTAAAAAAATATATTAACAAGATGGGCTGCCTAATGCCTAGACTTTTTAAGGCATTTCATTCGTGTGCTAATCAGAACGAGTTGCAAAGTCCGTTTTTGACAGCCTTCTTCACATTTGCTGCAAATATTTCAAAATTGTTTTGCCTGCATTTTTGCGGTTTTCCAACACACATTTCGAAAACTTCAAAGGGCGGCACTCAACACTCAACAAAAGTCCATCATGGGCTCGTTAAAAGTCTCTCGACTTTGTTTATTTTTTTCTTCACACATCATCTTGTGGCATTTTAGGTGTTTTGGGCCGAGGGGCGGGGGCCGGGGCCGGGGCTCGAATTTGTTGGCAGAGTGCATTTTCCAGAGAAAATTCTTCAAATTGTTCCATTGCAGTTATTCGCTTGGCAGGTCTAAAATTGAAGTGTGAAGCAATTAAAATGTCCATCATGGGTCGAGAGTTCAAGCTACATTCGAATGTTAAAATGTGTAAAATCTTAAGTTCATTTGTTGCGGCATCTTCGAAGAAATTCCCTGAAATGCAGCACAAATTCTTTGAATTTGTTTTTGGAGAAAATGTTTTTCAGAAATCAAAACAAGTCGGAACAACAACTGCCACAGCTGACAAAAACAGTCTCAGCAAAAAGTATAGTCAGCAAAGAGTAGAAGTTGCAGCTTGACGAAGTCTAAATACACTAACAAGCATTTTGATTACTTTTCAAAAAGGGGAAATTTCATATAATCTCTAGTTACTGGAATAAGTTAATCATAGCCAAGTTTTGTAACGATTATAAAATGAAAGATACTTGATCTGTAGATATATTATTATAGAATATTATTATTGAAACCAAAGAGAGTTGAGAATTTCGATATCGATTTTTATCGATTGGAAACGGGACAAGTTATCGATTATGGAAAAGTAACTCGTACTGCGCTGGCACTAGGTGGACCTACTGTAATTCCAAGTCTCCAAGTCTCTTATAGGCTCTGAGATCCTACGGGCGGACGAACGGACAGACACAAGAATGAATCAGCTATGGATGCTGATCAAGAATATATATACCTGATCTAGTCATAAAAATACCTTATGCACAAATACATTGTAGTCCTTTTACCCATTTTTAATGGATTCGGGGCTTTAAAAAAGTTTGGCACAACAAATTTCACAACTCTCTAAACATGTTCATATCCAACTGATTTGCCTTGTTTTGCTAAAAATCGAAAACTCACCTTTGTAGATAACTTGGCACCAATCTTAAGCTAGTTATCTACACCGAGAGCCGAGTTCGCACAGTCTAGCTCAAGAGATCTCGTCATATCAAGCCGAAAGTTCCCTCCCTTTCATCTCAGTCACATAATGCGCGAGCCAAGCGTAATGCTCTGCTAGGATAAGTGTATGAAAATTTGAAAGAAAAAAAACACATGTTTCAAATCACAGAGCAAAAGCTAACTAACCACAGTGCCTAGGCAAATTATGCACACACGCACACGCACACACAATCTGGCTGCTGCTTAGTGGCATTCCTAATGAGCTGCCACGCTTGCCACAGCCACTTGCAGCTGCCCCCAAACCAGGGGCAACACCAACTCCGACCCCCTCCCCGCCAACCCAACCCAGCCTAGGCCTGTGGATCTGCTCCAGTTTGGCTTGACGCGGTTCTCTTGATGCCACTTTGCATGCAAATTGCACTCGATTTGCATACTTTTCGCATGCACTGTATGCCCTGCATATATGTTTTTATGTGTGCGAGTGTGTGTGTGTGTGTGCGAGTGTGTGCCTGTTTGAGTGTCGCACATTATGTGCAGTCATGAGCTGCATTCTGCGGCCACTGAAGTTATTAAGAGCTCTCTGCAAAGCGCAAAACACATTCACGGCAAAAATAAAAACTAATAAAAAACCCGCAGAACATTCACCTCAAGCCACCCCCCACCCCCCCCCCCTTTCCCACAGCTCCGCCCCTTTCTGAATCAAATCAAATCAAGTCTGAGCAACACATCTCTGACGGCCATTCAATTCAGTCTTTCACATTATTATTGATATTTATGCATAAGAAATGCAACATTTTGTGCCCCGCCCCACAACAATTTGCTTTATATCTATTGCATGAGATGTGATTATGTAAATAACTCTAAACAATACGCATACACTGAACGAAAATACGCGCTTTTAGCTTTTTTCTCCATCTCAAGCTAAAGTATTATAACGAAAGTAATCGCGAATAGCTCTAGATATGATGTGTCGGAGCTTAAAGTCCGATTCTAACAAACATTTTCACAGCCCATATATGAGTCTTCTTTTCAATTCTTAGAGGGAATTGGAGAAAGCTATCAGAACAATGAATTGTTCAAAATTGTGTATGCCTTACAGAAACCTAAATACCAAATTTAATGGTTGTAGCTCTCATAATTCTCAAGTCATGCTAAAAATTAGATATCTATCGATATCTATCGACATTTATCGATCTTATGAAAAAGAAGGATGATAAAAGAATAGATTTCTCAGATTTCAGCTCTGCAGCTTTTGTAGGTTCCGAGATCTTTGAACTTGTTTAAAGTCAAGCTAGAAATACAACAAATTTCCTGATATAATAGCTCACATTAAGATTAAATTAAGACCTAAAGTATTGAATTATTTAAAAATAACTATAGAATAGATTCTATTCTGTTCAATAGAATAAGCTGAACGTTTTGTGAACTCAGCCAAGTCGAATCTCATGTCAATTTCTCTCAGTGCACACACTGAGTACATATTCATATCCATTCGCTTGTAGTTTTCATAGCAACAAAGTCGATAGTTTCTGAAGAATTTCTTT
>NW_020824938.1:32500-47621 GCF_003285875.2 Drosophila novamexicana | reverse complement strand
TACGTCCCTGCCCTTTGTACACACCGCCCGTCGCTACTACCGATTGAATTATTTAGTGAGGTCTCCGGACGTGATCACTGTGACGCCTTGTGTGTTGCGGTTGTTTCGCAAAAGTTGACCGAACTTGATTATTTAGAGGAAGTAAAAGTCGTAACAAGGTTTCCGTAGGTGAACCTGCGGAAGGATCATTATTGTATAATGTTCATTTCCGTTAATAAAAACAATTTTATATATAGAAATATATAAAATTTTTCTGAATATAAATAAATATTCATTTAAACACATTTACACATACTTATGCCAAATTAGTATATATTTATTTAATATCTATCATTTTCAATTTGGGATTTGTCTGTGTTTATGCGTTTTTATGATGAAAAAACTTGCGTGTATATGTACCATAATATACATGCGTTGCACAGATGTATTGTTCATTGTTATATGCGCATACGTTATATAAACGCAACAACCTAAATTGTAAGTGTTGTACCTGCTTTCAGGTTAATGCTTTGCATATTTCTATAAAAATATTTAATTCTTGTATCTATATAATAATCTTATTCATGCTATATTTTTAAAGAATATGTAAAACTAAGACATTTCGCAACACAGTTTAGGTATAAACAATTTTATTGAAGGAATTGATATATGCCAGTAAAATGGTGTATTTTTAATTTCTTTCAATAAAAATATTTGTGACGTAATGAAAAAAAAACAAAATAAAATTATCACTCTAAGCGGTGGATCACTCGGCTCATGGGTCGATGAAGAACGCAGCAAACTGTGCGTCATCGTGTGAACTGCAGGACACATGAACATCGACATTTTGAACGCATATCGCAGTCCATGCTGTTATGTACTTTAATTAATTTTATAGTGCTGCTTGGACTACATATGGTTGAGGGTTGTAAGACTTTGCTAATTAAGTTGTTTAAAATTTTTCGAAGTTTTAAGCATATGGTATATTATTGGATAGATTATGTGTGTCCCTGATATGCATAATATATTCATAATATTAATATATATATGGATGTACTACTCATTGTATATTTTGTATGAGAAAACTGAAGAATTATATTTTCTTTTTTCAAATCAAATAATACTGAGGAATGTCTAGCATAAAAGAAAAATACATTTTTCCTTCATCTAGAATTGTCTCTTATTAATGATGTGTGATAAAAGAATTCTTGTAAAATTTATGGAACTTCAGAACAAAAGTATTACCCATTATATTGAACAATAAATAATGTTCAATTAACATTGTTTTATACAACCTCAACTCATATGGGACTACCCCCTGAATTTAAGCATATTAATTAGGGGAGGAAAAGAAACTAACAAGGATTTTCTTAGTAGCGGCGAGCGAAAAGAAATCAGTTCAGCACTAAGTCACTTTGTCTATATGGCAAATGTGAGATGCAGTGTACGGAACATCAATATTCTAGTATGAGAAGTTAACGATTTAAGTCCTTCTTAAATGAGGCCATTTACCCATAGAGGGTGCCAGGCCCGTATAACGTTAATGATTACTAGATGGTGTTTCCAAAGAGTCGTGTTGCTTGATAGTGCAGCACTAAGTGGGTGGTAAACTCCATCTAAAACTAAATATAACCATGAGACCGATAGTAAACAAGTACCGTGAGGGAAAGTTGAAAAGAACTCTGAATAGAGAGTTAAATAGTACGTGAAACTGCTTAGAGGTTAAGCCCGATGAACCTGAATATCCGTTATGGAAAATTCATCATTAGAATTGTAATATTTTAAACAATATTATAATAATAGTGTGCATTTTTTCCATATAAGGACATTGTAATCTATTAGCATAAATATTTATCATAAAATTATGTCTGATTGCTTATTTGAATTATATGCTTGCATTTTAACATAAAATAAAAGATATAAATTTGATAAAGTGCTGATAGATTTATATGATTACAGTGCGTTAATTTTTCGGAATTATATAATGGCATAATTATCATTGATATTTGTGTTTATTATATGCATTTGTATGATTAACAATGCGAAAGATTCAGGATACCTTCGGGACCCGTCTTGAAACACGGACCAAGGAGTCTAACATATGTGCAAGTTATTGGGATATAAACCTAATAGCGTAATTAACTTGACTATTAATGGGATTAGTTTTTTAACTATTTATAGTTAATTAACGCAATCCCGGGGCGCTCTATATAGTTATGTATAATAATATTTATATTATTTATGCCTCTAACTGGAACGTACCTTGAGCATATATGCTGTGACCCGAAAGATGGTGAACTATACTTGATCAGGTTGAAGTCAGGGGAAACCCTGATGGAAGACCGAAACAGTTCTGACGTGCAAATCGATTGTCAGAATTGAGTATAGGGGCGAAAGACCAATCGAACCATCTAGTAGCTGGTTCCTTCCGAAGTTTCCCTCAGGATAGCTGGTGCATTTAACTGTTGTATAAAATAATCTTATCTGGTAAAGCGAATGATTAGAGGCCTTAGGGTCGAAACGATCTTAACCTATTCTCAAACTTTAAATGGGTAAGAACCTTAACTTTCTTGATATGAAGTTTAAGGTTATGATATAATGTGCCCAGTGGGCCACTTTTGGTAAGCAGAACTGGCGCTGTGGGATGAACCAAACGTAATGTTACGGTGCCCAAATTAACAACTCATACAGAAACCATGAAAGGCGTTGGTTGCTTAAAACAGCAGGACGGTGATCATGGAAGTCGAAATCCGCTAAGGAGTGTGTAACAACTCACCTGCCGAAGCAACTAGCCCTTAAAATGGATGGCGCTTAAGTTGTATACCTATACATTACCGCTAAAGTAGATGGTTTATATTACTTGTAATATAAATTTTGAAACTTTAGTGAGTAGGAAGGTACAATGGTGTGCATAGAAGTGTTTGGCGTAAGCCTGCATGGAGCCGCTATTGGTACAGATCTTGGTGGTAGTAGCAAATAATCGAATGAGACCTTGGAGGACTGAAGTGGAGAAGGGTTTCGTGTGAACAGTGGTTGATCACGAGTTAGTCGGTCCTAAGTTCAAGGCGAAAGCCGAAAATTTTCAAGTAAAGAAAAATCTAAATATATTTGTCATCTAACCGATTTTTATACACTTGAATAATTTTGAACGAAAGGGAATACGGTTCCAATTCCGTAACCTGTTGAGTATCCGTTTGTTATTAAATATGGGCCTCGTGCTCATCCTGGCAACAGGAACGACCATAAAGAAGCCGTCGAGAGGTATCGGAAGAGTTTTCTTTTCTGTTTTATAGCCGTACTACCATGGAAGTCTTTCGCAGAGAGATATGGTAGATGGGCTAGAAGAGCATGACATATACTGTTGTGTCGATATTTTCTCCTCGGACCTTGAAAATTTATGGTGGGGACACGCAAACTTCTCAACAGGCCGTACCAATATCCGCAGCTGGTCTCCAAGGTGAAGAGTCTCTAGTCGATAGAATAATGTAGGTAAGGGAAGTCGGCAAATTAGATCCGTAACTTCGGGATAAGGATTGGCTCTGAAGATTGAGATAGTCGGGCTTGATTGGGAAACAATAACATGGTTTATGTGCTCGTTCTGGGTAAATAAAGTTTCTATCATTTATGGTAGTTTCTTGTTCCCCGGATAGTTTAGTTACGTAGCCAATTGTGGAACTTTCTTGCTAAAATTTTTAAGAATACTAGTTGGGCAACCAATTAGTTCTTTTAAATTATAACGATTATCAATTAACAATCAATTCAGAACTGGCACGGACTTGGGGAATCCGACTGTCTAATTAAAACAAAGCATTGTGATGGCCCTAGCGGGTGTTGACACAATGTGATTTCTGCCCAGTGCTCTGAATGTCAAAGTGAAGAAATTCAAGTAAGCGCGGGTCAACGGCGGGAGTAACTATGACTCTCTTAAGGTAGCCAAATGCCTCGTCATCTAATTAGTGACGCGCATGAATGGATTAACGAGATTCCTACTGTCCCTATCTACTCAGTTCGTTTCAGACGGTCGTTGGGAACAGACGTGCTTATTTCATCGCTCGCTTCGCGAACAATCTAAAGATAACGGTGCTTTCAAGCAACGGTATCTTGTTTACATTTTGTGCGCTTATCGGCAATAAAGTTTTATTGCTTTGTTTACGTCGTTGCTGCGTGAGCAACAGGCGTTCGTGTGTGTGTGTGAAACCGCCAGCTTCTACGTGTGTGTGTGTGTGTGTGCGTTCTATTTATATATTAAATAGATAAGCGCACACCTGCGGGCGATGCCGCCACGCAAAAAGAAGCCCGCTGAGAAGGGGACTTTTGAAAATTGTAGGATGACGTCGGATGATGAGGTGGCCTTGTCGGAGTCGTCATCGAACAGCGAGGTAAGGCGGAGGAGCAAGCAGCGCCTGAGGAAGGCAACTTCCGAAAGCGCTGTCAGCTCAGTTGGTGCGCGAGAGGGGAGCGCTGTTCCCGCGGGAGCCGCAGATGGCTCGCCTGGAGCAGCGGGTGCAAGTGTGGAGGAGCGGGTTTTTGCCGTTCCTCATGCCGCGAGCGCTGTGAATGTGTCTGAACCTGCCGTGGAGGGGCCGTCGACAAGTGCGGCGGCTTTGAGGAAGCGGAAAGGAACAGCTGTCGAGCAGATGAAGGGGATAACGGGAGCTTTATTGCAGCTTGCACTCAAGGAGAGAGCCACGGGGTCGCTCATTTGCAAGTTAGTTGATTATACTGGGCAGTATGAGCAGCTCTTGTTCGCGCTTGTGGCGCAGAATGAGCGGCTGCAGGGGCGCTTGGAGGCCGTTTGCGGGGATGCAGGCGTTTCGCATGCTTTGCATGTTCCAGCCGGCCAAGCGCGGGCTTCGTCGGTGAACGCCGCCAGAGGGGGTCCCAGGTCGGCAGCGCCGTCTACCCCGGAGATGCCTCGGCCAGTCGAGACCTGGTCCTTGGTTGTGCGCAGCAAGGCTGCTGGCAAAACCGCTAAGGACGTGGTTGAGCAGGTGGTGAAGGAGGTAGGTCCCTCTCTTGGCGTGCGGATTCATGAGGTGAAACCTCTAAGGGATGGAGGTGCGTTAATTCGGACTCCATCGGTCGCCGAGCGTGAGAAAATTGTGGAGAACACAAAGTTCAACGAGGTGGGATTGGAAGTGTGTGTGAATGATAAATTAGGGCCGAAAGTTGTGGTTCAGGGCGTTCACTCGCAAATCACCCCTGACGAGTTCATGGGTGACCTTTACGAGATGAACTTAAAGGACAAAATGTCACTTGAAGCCTTCAAGAAAGGTGTCCGGATGACAAGTAAGCCATGGGCGGTGGGAGGTAATGTTGCAGTTAATATAGTCCTCGAGGGTGCTGTGGTGGCCATGCAGTCCCTTTTAGAAATCGGACGCTGCTACATAAAATGGTTTTCGTTTAGAGTGAGAAGTTTTGACCTGGTACCGGGATGCTACCGCTGCCTTGGCTTCGACCATAAGGTGGCGGAGTGCAGAGCCAAAGAGGACGTTTGCCGTCGCTGCGGCCAGATGGGTCACCGTGTGGCTCAGTGCAGCAATGCACTGAATTGCCGCAATTGCTCCTTTAAGGGGAAGCCGTCGGGACATCTGATGATGTCTCTAGCCTGTCCCATATACGGGGCGATTGTTGCGCGGGCGAATGCTAGACATTAAAATGTCTAGCAGATTTCTTCAGCTGAATTGTCAAAGGTCGTATGCAGCTATGTGTGATGTGGGGGCTATGATGTGTGAAAGGGGCAGCGTCGTTGCCCTGCTGCAGGAACCCTACGCGACCGGAGGTTGCGTAAGGGGATTGCCCGCATGTATGCGAGTATTTCCTGACAGCAGGGCCAACTCCGCTGTCATTGTGAATGATGTCAGTATTGAATGCACTTTGGTGAGTTCAACTGACTGGGGGGTGTGTGTGAGCCTTAGCGGCAGTTTTGGCAGGATTTTTGTAGTAAGCATGTATTGTAAGTTCGGGGATCCCCTCGAACCATACATTGCTTACTTGGATGAGGTGCTACTACTGGTTAGTAGCGTACCAGTCATCCTTGGTCTTGATGCGAATGCATCATCTCCCATGTGGTTCAGTAAGGTATCCAGACATTCGTCTGGGTATTCGAACCACACACGGGGTGAGATGCTAGCCGAGTGGGCCGTGTCCCAGGATGTTCGGGTCGTTAACGAACCCAGTGAGTGGTACACGTTTGCGGGTCCGGTGGGTCAGAGTGACATTGATGTTACTCTAGTGAATGCGGTAGCAATGAGTATGTATGCTTTTCATTGGTGTGTACTAGGTGGGCTTGGTGTGAGTGACCACAATCCGATTGAGATTGTTGTCACACACACTATTACAAGGAATGAAAGTGTTGGGGGTAATCGCTGGCGCACTTGTAGTGTGAATTGGTCCCTTCATGGGCTCATTGTGCAGGAGGCGGCAACGCAAGTTCCGCTTAATGCATTTAATGATTTGAATGTGGATGAGCAGGTCGTATGTGTGAATAGGTGGATAACTGATGCGAATGATCGCATGTTTGAGAGGCACCGTAAGGTCAACCTCAAGCATGTGAAGTGGTGGACGAATCAGTTGAGCACCAAGCGGCGGATGGTCCGGTCTCTGCGGAAGCGATTCCAAAGGGCCAGAGCTACCAATGCGGATGGTGCAGCCCAACTCAGGATTGAATATAGTCGGTGTATGAATGAATACAAGCAAATGCTTGTAAAGGTGAAAGAAGATGAGTGGCGCTCTTTCCTGGAGCGCAATAAGGATGACCCCTGGGGTCGTGCTTATAAAATAGTTCGAGGTAGAGGCAGGGAAACGGATGTAAGTAGCCTCCGTGTTGGTAACGTTCAGTTAACGGCATGGAGGGATTGTATGAATGTCTTGTTGAATGAATTCTTCCCCAGAGCGGATCATCAGGACTCACCACCTAGTGTGGTTAGTCCTGTTGATCCGCTTCTGGATAGTGAGTTGGAGGTGGCTTTCTCGAGGTTAAAGTCGAGGAAGTCCCCTGGTATGGATGGATTCACTGGAGAAATGTGTAAAAGTGTCTGGAAGTCAATTCCAGAATATATGAAAGCGATGTATGCGAAGTGTCTGAATGAGGGTTATTTCCCCAGTGAATGGAAGTGTGCGAGAGTGATAGTGCTCCTGAAGTCGCCTGACAGGATCAGGAGCAATCCTAGATCTTTTCGGGGCATCAGTCTTCTTCCGGTTCTTGGAAAAGTTCTGGAAAGGATTATGGTAGAAAGGCTTCAGGAGAGAATGAGTGACCAAATGTCTGACAGGCAATTTGGTTTTAGGCAGGGCAGATGTGTTGAGGATGCGTGGAGGTATGTTAGTGACTCTGTTGAGGCTAGCAGCTCCACGTATGTCTTGGGCATCTTTGTTGATTTTAAAGGTGCTTTCGACTACCTGAGTTGGGCGAGTGTTTTGAGAAGGTTGGATGAATGCGGGTGCCGAGAATTAGCTCTCTGGAAGAGCTATTTCTCTGGCAGACGTGCGTGTGCTGTAGGGCGGAGTGAATGTGTGAGCGTGGATGTGGTTCGTGGCTGTCCGCAGGGATCTATCTGTGGCCCATTCATTTGGAACCTCATGATGGACCCCTTGCTAGTGCAGCTCGAGCAGATGTGTAAGTGTTGTGCGTATGCGGACGATCTGCTCGTCTTGATTGAGGGTCGGTCGCGTCTTGAGATCGAAACGAATGCGGGTATGTGCTTGCGCACTGTGTATGAGTGGGGTGAAAGTGTTGGGGTCAGTCTTGCAATGGACAAGACAGTGTCAATGCTGCTCAAGGGCAGATTGGCAGCTAGTCGGCCACCCATTGTCAGACTGAATGGAGTGAATGTGAGGTATGCGTCTGAGGTGAAATACCTCGGCATAACCTTCGGCGAGAGGATGTGTTTCACTCCTCATATCGCTGGTCTCAAGGCCCGGCTACTTGGTTTGGTGGGGCAAGTGCGTCGTATTTTGAGGACTGATTGGGGCCTAAGCAGACGTGCTGTCCGCACCATCTATGAGGGTCTGTTTGCTGCATGTGCAGCATATGGATCGTCTGTATGGTGCAAGGCGGTCACGACTGTGGTTGGCAGAAAGAAAGTGCTGGCTTGCCAGAGAGTGCTTCTGTTAGGTTGTTTGCCTGTGTGCCGCACTGTCTCTACGGAGGCAATGCAGGTACTGTTAGGAGTAGCCCCTCTTGACTTGGAGATCAGGCGTCGAGCCTTGATATACAGGATCAAGAGGCGGCTGCCATTGCTGCAGAATGATTGGCTAGCAGATAGGGATGTGGAGAGTTTAGGGCTTAGTGAATGCAAGAGATTGGTGGAAGAGTGTGTTCTGTCTGACTGGCAAGTCAGATGGGACACAAGCGTGAATGGGCGTGTCACTCATCGGTTTATACGGGAGGTTACATTTGCCGGCAGCCGACCAGACTTTGGGTTCGGCCTGAGTCTTGGATTCCTGTTGACTGGTCACGGTTCCCTCAATGCATTCTTGCATTCGAGGAGCCTTTATGACAGTCCAGAATGCCGTTGTGGCTCGGCTGCTGAGACATGGGAGCATGTTCTCTGTGAGTGCACAAGGTATGCAGATCTTCGAGATCTGAGGGGGATGGGTATAAGTGAGGTTAGTGGCGGGTTTGACGTAAGTCAATCACTCTCCACTAGTGATAGGGTTAGAAGAATGAGTGAGTTTGCGAGAGCTGCATTTTCCAGGCGACGTTTGCAATTGCAGGAAGGAATTGTATGAATGAAGATGGATGGTAGATGTACGAATGTGGGGGTACGAATGGTGGGGTACGAACGTGGGGGTGTGTCTGAATGGGCATTTTGTTGAACATTGTGTTGTCTGGGGCCACCAACCCTTAACTGTTTTGGAGTTTAAATTGGAAGTGCCCTTCTGGTACGAGGCCTGACCAGAGGTCTTTAATCTGGTACCACGGGTAACCAGGAGCCCACGGAACTTGTTCCGTCCTGGTTAGTTGGTGCGGCCCTTCGGGGAGTATCGTGGTGGTTGTGGTTTAACACCCAAATGCGGGTAGAGCTTGCTCGACGTGGAGTTGCGTTATACAACCGGGTTCCGTAATCCAGATTTCGGAAGAGGCTTAGATAGTCCTCGTGCCAAACCAAGGTAGAAGTCACAACCAAACAGTCGTGTCTTTAATTGGTACCTGCGGAATTGTTCCAAGGGGGCGGTGATTGACGCTTGAATTAATCCTATACTAGGAACCGTGAGATTAAGCCATCGTGGCAGGTGCTCACGTTAAGCCCACTGACTTTCATGTCCCTATCTACTATCTAGCGAAACCACAGCCAAGGGAACGGGCTTGGAATAATTAGCGGGGAAAGAAGACCCTTTTGAGCTTGACTCTAATCTGGCAGTGTAAGGAGACATAAGAGGTGTAGAATAAGTGGGAGATATTAGACTTCGGTTTGGTATCGACAATGAAATACCACTACTCTTATTGTTTCCTTACTTACTTGATTAAATGGAACGTGTATCATTTCCTAGCCATTATACGGATATAATTATTATGTCTTATGGTATTGGGTTTTGATGCAAGCTTCTTGATCAAAGTATCACGAGTTTGTTATATAATCGCAAACAAATTCTTTAATGAGAGAATGCATTTATGTATTATTGATTTAAAAATTTGGTATAACTCCAATTACTCAGGTATGATCCAATTCAAGGACATTGCCAGGTAGGGAGTTTGACTGGGGCGGTACATCTCTCAAATAATAACGGAGGTGTCCCAAGGCCAGCTCAGTGCGGACAGAAACCACACATAGAGCAAAAGGGCAAATGCTGACTTGATCTCGGTGTTCAGTACACACAGGGACAGCAAAAGCTCGGCCTATCGATCCTTTTGGTTTAAAGAGTTTTTAACAAGAGGTGTCAGAAAAGTTACCATAGGGATAACTGGCTTGTGGCGGCCAAGCGTTCATAGCGACGTCGCTTTTTGATCCTTCGATGTCGGCTCTTCCTATCATTGTGAAGCAAAATTCACCAAGCGTTGGATTGTTCACCCATGCAAGGGAACGTGAGCTGGGTTTAGACCGTCGTGAGACAGGTTAGTTTTACCCTACTAATGACAAAACGTTGTTGCGACAGCATTCCTGCGTAGTACGAGAGGAACCGCAGGTACGGACCAATGGCACAATACTTGTTCGAGCGAACAGTGGTATGACGCTACGTCCGTTGGATTATGCCTGAACGCCTCTAAGGTCGTATCCGTGCTGGACTGCAATGATAAATAAGGGGCAATTTGCATTGTATGGCTTCTAAACCATTAAAAGTTTTTAATTTATTTTATTAACGACAATGGATGTGATGCCAATGTTATTTATAACATAGTAAATTGGGAGGATCTTCGATCACCTGATGCCGCGCTAGTTATATTTTAAAACATTATTTAATACAATGACAAAGCCTAGAATCAATTGTAAACGACTTTTGTAACAGGCAAGGTGTTGTAAGTGGTTGAGCAGCTGCCATACTGCGATCCACTGAAGCTTATCCTTTGCTTGATGATTCGATAAAAAGCAACACTAGACGAACATAATTCGTATAAATGGGTTATACATTCGCTTAAAATATATTATCAATTTATAGTTGTTATATATTTTTTTATGTATGTATGCCTACTGTACGAAAGTTCATCTATGTTGCTCTCAAATATTTAATATTTAACATTGAATAATATATATACAATATATACAATACTTAAGGCAATATTGATATATATATATATATGAAAATATGGAATTGACGGATGGAATATATGAAACATATATATACACAATACCTAAATATAAAAACTTTAATTATTATTGAGGAAAGCATATAAGATAGAACAATATATATATATACAATACTTAAGGCAATATTGATATATATATGAATATATGGAATTGACGGATGGAATATATGAAAAATATATATACACAACAATACATGAATTAAGACTTCAATTATTATTGAGGAAAGCATATAAGACAGAAAAATATATATATATATATACAATACTTAAGGCAATATTGATATATATATATATATGAAAATATGGAATTGACGGATGGAATATATGAAACATATATATACACAATACCTAAATATAAAAACTTTAATTATTATTGAGGAAAGCATATAAGATAGAACAATATATATATATACAATACTTAAGGCAATATTGATATATATATGAATATATGGAATTGACGGATGGAATATATGAAAAATATATATACACAACAATACATGAATTAAGACTTCAATTATTATTGAGGAAAGCATATAAGACAGAAAAATATATATATATATATACAATTCTTAAGGCAATATTGATATATATATATATGAAAATATGGAATTGACGGATGGAATATATGAAAAATATATATGAACAATACATGAATTAAAAACATCAATTATTATTGAGGAAAGCATATAAGATAAAACAATATATATGTATACAATACTTAAGGCAATATTGATATATATAAAATATATGAAAATATGGAATGGACGGATGGAATATATGAAAAATATATTTACACAACAATACATCAATTAAAACTTCAATTATTATTGAGGAAAGCATATATGATAAAACAATATATATGTATACAATACTTAAGGCAATATTGATATATATATATATATATATATATATATGAAAATATGGAATTGACGGATGGAATATATGAAATATATATATACACAATAACTAAATTTAAGCTTCAATTATAAGGGGGAGTATAGAGATCTATAAAATGTCATTCAGTCATATACAATATTTTTAAATTTTTGGATAAACGAAAATATATAAAATTGGTACCAGTATTAAAACTTCAATTATTTTTGAGGAAAGCATATAACATAGAACAAAATATATATACAATAAATAATGCAATGTTAAAATATATATAATGAAAATATGAAATTGGCGGATGGAAATCAGCCTCTTCTAAAACAAAATTTAATTTTATAAAGGTGATAAAGAAATTGCTGGATGAAGAAATATTTCTAAATATTACTTATACAAAAATTGAAGACTATTCTATATTAACATACATAATTGAATTGTAACTAAAACAACATTAAACTATATATAATAATAATAAAATAACAATGACATTTCTAAACTATATAAAAATACACAAGAGTTAATTGCACATTGGATAATAATTGTGATTATGAAATTTTTATATATTGTAAGCGATTATTAATATTAATCTTTATATATATTATATATAATCTTTATCAACTTATATTATATGAAAATAATATGAATTATTATAAAATAAGTACATGAAAAATATACGGTGAATGGTAGCATTTGGAAAAAATAGCGCCATTAAAGATGACGTGTCAAAAACCTATATAGGGAGTGGTGTCGAGCAAGGCATGTCATATGAAAAATTTTAAATACGGTAAATTCATATGAATGCGGAGTGTTGCCTTGCCGGCATAAGTCAATTATGTTAAAATAAAAAGAATAATGAAGTTATATAAATGTATTATTAAATTAGTACATGATGACCTTAAGGTGAATGGTAGCATTTGGAAAAAATATCGCCATTAAAGATGACGTGTCAAAAAACCTATATAGGGAGTGGTGTCAAGCAAGGCATGTCATATGAAAAATTTTAAATACGGTAAATTCATATGACTGTGGAGTGTTGCCTTGCCGGCATAAGTCAATTATGTTAAAATAAAAAGAATAATTAAGTTATATAAATGTATTATTAAATTAGTACATGATGACCTTAAGGTGAATGGTAGCATTTGGAAAAAATATCGCCATTATAGATGACGTGTCAAAAAACCTATATAGGGAGTGGTGTCAAGCAAGGCATGTCATATGAAAAATTTTAAATACGGTAAATTCATATGACTGTGGAGTGTTGCCTTGCCGGCATAAGTCAATTATGTTCAAATAAAAAGAATAATGAAGTTATATAAATGTATTATTAAATTAGTACATGATGACCTTAAGGTGAATGGTAGCATTTGGAAAAAATATCGCCATTATAGATGATGTGTCAAAAAACCTATATAGGGAGTGGTGTCGAGCAAGGCATGTCATAAGAAAAATTTTAAATATGGTAAATTCATATGACTGTGGAGTGTTGCCTTGCCGGTATAAGTCAATTATATTAAAATAAAAAGAATAATGAAGTTATATAAATGTATTATTAAATTAGTACATGATGACCTTAAGGTGAATGGTAGCATTTGGAAAAAATATCGCCATTATAGATGACATGTCAAAAAACCTATATAGGGAGTGGTGTCGAGCAAGGCATGTCATATGAAAAATTTTAAATATGGTAAATTCATATGACTGTGGAGTGTTGCCTTGCCGGCATAAGTCAATTATATTAAAATAAAAAGAATAATGAAGTTATATAAATGTATTATTAAATTAGTACATGATGACCTTAAGGTGAATGGTAGCATTTGGAAAAAATATCGCCATTATAGATGACGTGTCAAAAAACCTTTATAGGGAGTGGTGTCGAGCAAGGCATGTCATATGAAAAATTTTAAATATGGTAAATTCATATGACTGTGGAGTGTTGCCTTGCCGGCATAAGTCAATTATATTAAAATAAAAAGAATAATGAAGTTATATAAATGTATTATTAAATTAGTACATGATGACCTTAAGGTGAATGGTAGCATATGGAAAAAATATCGCCATTATAGATGACGTGTCAAAAAACCTATATAGGGAGTGGTGTCGAGCAAGGCATGTCATATGAAAAATTTTAAATATGGTAAATTCATATGACTGTGGAGTGTTGCCTTGCCGGCATAAGTCAATTATATTAAAATAAAAAGAATAATGAAGTTATATAAATGTATTATTAAATTAGTACATGATGACCTTAAGGTGAATGGTAGCATTTGGAAAAAATATCGCCATTATAGATGACGTGTCAAAAAACCTATATAGGGAGTGGTGTCGAGCAAGGCATGTCATATGAAAAATTTTAAATACGGTAAATTCATATGACTGTGGAGTGTTGCCTTGCCGGCATAAGTCAATTATGTTAAAATAAAAAGAATAATGAAGTTATATAAATGTATTATTAAATTAGTACATGATGACCTTAAGGTGAATGGTAGCATTTGGAAAAAATATCGCCATTATAGATGACGTGTCAAAAAACCTATTCATGGTGTGCAGTGTGTGCTCATCACATTATATGCTGAAAGTATATAATTTTAAAAGTATGTCATATACTCGTTTTTTGAGTTATATATCGTTATTTGTTATGTTGTATAACATTTGGCTTACGGTATTAAGAAAAAGATAATTGTGAAATTTCAAGCCAAGATATGTTGTTTGTAATAATTTTATTGTTACTACATCGTGTAAACAAATGTGTTTCCTTTTATCGTAAAATTTAACATTTGCATCCAATGGAAATTCGATTCATACAGATGTATCAGATGTATGGACGATTAGTACGCTGGAAAAACAAAGTTTCTAAAATTTTTTGTAATTATTTTAAATATTTGTCATAAATGAAACTTTAACATTTTACATACTATGTAGTATAGTATGTGACTTGTTTTACCTAATATATTTTTATCGCATAATTATGTATGTAAGTTATACATATATAATTTATACATATAAATAAATTATCAAGTTTGTCATCTAAATTAAAATGTTTATTCCATTTTGGTATTAAACAATGTGTGATAAAATATATATTAAGTAAGTGTACATATAAAGATATTTTTGAACGAATTATATATATTTCATATAGATATAATATGTGGTGAATTTTAAAGTATGTGAAACGTAATTTAACGAACATGAAATGCTATGTAACAATGGCCATATTCGTTTATATTTAACATTAATATCTATTGTATGTTTTTTATTCAAAAATATATTAAGTTGTAATGTAAGTACATATTGTATATAAATATGTATGTATATTTTGTACATACAAATAATAAAAACATTATTCTGGTTGATCCTGCCAGTAGTTATATGCTTGTCTCAAAGATTAAGCCATGCATGTCTAAGTACACACGAATTAACAGTGAAACCGCAAAAGGCTCATTATATCAGTTATGGTTCCTTAGATCGTTAACAGTTACTTGGATAACTGTGGTAATTCTAGAGCTAATA
>NW_020824938.1:17500-30000 GCF_003285875.2 Drosophila novamexicana | reverse complement strand
TTAATTTTATAGTGCTGCTTGGACTACATATGGTTGAGGGTTGTAAGACTTTGCTAATTAAGTTGTTTAAAATTTTTCGAAGTTTTAAGCATATGGTATATTATTGGATAGATTATGTGTGTCCCTGATATGCATAATATATTCATAATATTAATATATATATGGATGTACTACTCATTGTATATTTTGTATGAGAAAACTGAAGAATTATATTTTCTTTTTTCAAATCAAATAATACTGAGGAATGTCTAGCATAAAAGAAAAATACATTTTTCCTTCATCTAGAATTGTCTCTTATTAATGATGTGTGATAAAAGAATTCTTGTAAAATTTATGGAACTTCAGAACAAAAGTATTACCCATTATATTGAACAATAAATAATGTTCAATTAACATTGTTTTATACAACCTCAACTCATATGGGACTACCCCCTGAATTTAAGCATATTAATTAGGGGAGGAAAAGAAACTAACAAGGATTTTCTTAGTAGCGGCGAGCGAAAAGAAATCAGTTCAGCACTAAGTCACTTTGTCTATATGGCAAATGTGAGATGCAGTGTACGGAACATCAATATTCTAGTATGAGAAGTTAACGATTTAAGTCCTTCTTAAATGAGGCCATTTACCCATAGAGGGTGCCAGGCCCGTATAACGTTAATGATTACTAGATGGTGTTTCCAAAGAGTCGTGTTGCTTGATAGTGCAGCACTAAGTGGGTGGTAAACTCCATCTAAAACTAAATATAACCATGAGACCGATAGTAAACAAGTACCGTGAGGGAAAGTTGAAAAGAACTCTGAATAGAGAGTTAAATAGTACGTGAAACTGCTTAGAGGTTAAGCCCGATGAACCTGAATATCCGTTATGGAAAATTCATCATTAGAATTGTAATATTTTAAACAATATTATAATAATAGTGTGCATTTTTTCCATATAAGGACATTGTAATCTATTAGCATAAATATTTATCATAAAATTATGTCTGATTGCTTATTTGAATTATATGCTTGCATTTTAACATAAAATAAAAGATATAAATTTGATAAAGTGCTGATAGATTTATATGATTACAGTGCGTTAATTTTTCGGAATTATATAATGGCATAATTATCATTGATATTTGTGTTTATTATATGCATTTGTATGATTAACAATGCGAAAGATTCAGGATACCTTCGGGACCCGTCTTGAAACACGGACCAAGGAGTCTAACATATGTGCAAGTTATTGGGATATAAACCTAATAGCGTAATTAACTTGACTATTAATGGGATTAGTTTTTTAACTATTTATAGTTAATTAACGCAATCCCGGGGCGCTCTATATAGTTATGTATAATAATATTTATATTATTTATGCCTCTAACTGGAACGTACCTTGAGCATATATGCTGTGACCCGAAAGATGGTGAACTATACTTGATCAGGTTGAAGTCAGGGGAAACCCTGATGGAAGACCGAAACAGTTCTGACGTGCAAATCGATTGTCAGAATTGAGTATAGGGGCGAAAGACCAATCGAACCATCTAGTAGCTGGTTCCTTCCGAAGTTTCCCTCAGGATAGCTGGTGCATTTAACTGTTGTATAAAATAATCTTATCTGGTAAAGCGAATGATTAGAGGCCTTAGGGTCGAAACGATCTTAACCTATTCTCAAACTTTAAATGGGTAAGAACCTTAACTTTCTTGATATGAAGTTTAAGGTTATGATATAATGTGCCCAGTGGGCCACTTTTGGTAAGCAGAACTGGCGCTGTGGGATGAACCAAACGTAATGTTACGGTGCCCAAATTAACAACTCATACAGAAACCATGAAAGGCGTTGGTTGCTTAAAACAGCAGGACGGTGATCATGGAAGTCGAAATCCGCTAAGGAGTGTGTAACAACTCACCTGCCGAAGCAACTAGCCCTTAAAATGGATGGCGCTTAAGTTGTATACCTATACATTACCGCTAAAGTAGATGGTTTATATTACTTGTAATATAAATTTTGAAACTTTAGTGAGTAGGAAGGTACAATGGTGTGCATAGAAGTGTTTGGCGTAAGCCTGCATGGAGCCGCTATTGGTACAGATCTTGGTGGTAGTAGCAAATAATCGAATGAGACCTTGGAGGACTGAAGTGGAGAAGGGTTTCGTGTGAACAGTGGTTGATCACGAGTTAGTCGGTCCTAAGTTCAAGGCGAAAGCCGAAAATTTTCAAGTAAAGAAAAATCTAAATATATTTGTCATCTAACCGATTTTTATACACTTGAATAATTTTGAACGAAAGGGAATACGGTTCCAATTCCGTAACCTGTTGAGTATCCGTTTGTTATTAAATATGGGCCTCGTGCTCATCCTGGCAACAGGAACGACCATAAAGAAGCCGTCGAGAGGTATCGGAAGAGTTTTCTTTTCTGTTTTATAGCCGTACTACCATGGAAGTCTTTCGCAGAGAGATATGGTAGATGGGCTAGAAGAGCATGACATATACTGTTGTGTCGATATTTTCTCCTCGGACCTTGAAAATTTATGGTGGGGACACGCAAACTTCTCAACAGGCCGTACCAATATCCGCAGCTGGTCTCCAAGGTGAAGAGTCTCTAGTCGATAGAATAATGTAGGTAAGGGAAGTCGGCAAATTAGATCCGTAACTTCGGGATAAGGATTGGCTCTGAAGATTGAGATAGTCGGGCTTGATTGGGAAACAATAACATGGTTTATGTGCTCGTTCTGGGTAAATAAAGTTTCTATCATTTATGGTAGTTTCTTGTTCCCCGGATAGTTTAGTTACGTAGCCAATTGTGGAACTTTCTTGCTAAAATTTTTAAGAATACTAGTTGGGCAACCAATTAGTTCTTTTAAATTATAACGATTATCAATTAACAATCAATTCAGAACTGGCACGGACTTGGGGAATCCGACTGTCTAATTAAAACAAAGCATTGTGATGGCCCTAGCGGGTGTTGACACAATGTGATTTCTGCCCAGTGCTCTGAATGTCAAAGTGAAGAAATTCAAGTAAGCGCGGGTCAACGGCGGGAGTAACTATGACTCTCTTAAGGTAGCCAAATGCCTCGTCATCTAATTAGTGACGCGCATGAATGGATTAACGAGATTCCTACTGTCCCTATCTACTCAGTTCGTTTCAGACGGTCGTTGGGAACAGACGTGCTTATTTCATCGCTCGCTTCGCGAACAATCTAAAGATAACGGTGCTTTCAAGCAACGGTATCTTGTTTACATTTTGTGCGCTTATCGGCAATAAAGTTTTATTGCTTTGTTTACGTCGTTGCTGCGTGAGCAACAGGCGTTCGTGTGTGTGTGTGAAACCGCCAGCTTCTACGTGTGTGTGTGTGTGTGTGCGTTCTATTTATATATTAAATAGATAAGCGCACACCTGCGGGCGATGCCGCCACGCAAAAAGAAGCCCGCTGAGAAGGGGACTTTTGAAAATTGTAGGATGACGTCGGATGATGAGGTGGCCTTGTCGGAGTCGTCATCGAACAGCGAGGTAAGGCGGAGGAGCAAGCAGCGCCTGAGGAAGGCAACTTCCGAAAGCGCTGTCAGCTCAGTTGGTGCGCGAGAGGGGAGCGCTGTTCCCGCGGGAGCCGCAGATGGCTCGCCTGGAGCAGCGGGTGCAAGTGTGGAGGAGCGGGTTTTTGCCGTTCCTCATGCCGCGAGCGCTGTGAATGTGTCTGAACCTGCCGTGGAGGGGCCGTCGACAAGTGCGGCGGCTTTGAGGAAGCGGAAAGGAACAGCTGTCGAGCAGATGAAGGGGATAACGGGAGCTTTATTGCAGCTTGCACTCAAGGAGAGAGCCACGGGGTCGCTCATTTGCAAGTTAGTTGATTATACTGGGCAGTATGAGCAGCTCTTGTTCGCGCTTGTGGCGCAGAATGAGCGGCTGCAGGGGCGCTTGGAGGCCGTTTGCGGGGATGCAGGCGTTTCGCATGCTTTGCATGTTCCAGCCGGCCAAGCGCGGGCTTCGTCGGTGAACGCCGCCAGAGGGGGTCCCAGGTCGGCAGCGCCGTCTACCCCGGAGATGCCTCGGCCAGTCGAGACCTGGTCCTTGGTTGTGCGCAGCAAGGCTGCTGGCAAAACCGCTAAGGACGTGGTTGAGCAGGTGGTGAAGGAGGTAGGTCCCTCTCTTGGCGTGCGGATTCATGAGGTGAAACCTCTAAGGGATGGAGGTGCGTTAATTCGGACTCCATCGGTCGCCGAGCGTGAGAAAATTGTGGAGAACACAAAGTTCAACGAGGTGGGATTGGAAGTGTGTGTGAATGATAAATTAGGGCCGAAAGTTGTGGTTCAGGGCGTTCACTCGCAAATCACCCCTGACGAGTTCATGGGTGACCTTTACGAGATGAACTTAAAGGACAAAATGTCACTTGAAGCCTTCAAGAAAGGTGTCCGGATGACAAGTAAGCCATGGGCGGTGGGAGGTAATGTTGCAGTTAATATAGTCCTCGAGGGTGCTGTGGTGGCCATGCAGTCCCTTTTAGAAATCGGACGCTGCTACATAAAATGGTTTTCGTTTAGAGTGAGAAGTTTTGACCTGGTACCGGGATGCTACCGCTGCCTTGGCTTCGACCATAAGGTGGCGGAGTGCAGAGCCAAAGAGGACGTTTGCCGTCGCTGCGGCCAGATGGGTCACCGTGTGGCTCAGTGCAGCAATGCACTGAATTGCCGCAATTGCTCCTTTAAGGGGAAGCCGTCGGGACATCTGATGATGTCTCTAGCCTGTCCCATATACGGGGCGATTGTTGCGCGGGCGAATGCTAGACATTAAAATGTCTAGCAGATTTCTTCAGCTGAATTGTCAAAGGTCGTATGCAGCTATGTGTGATGTGGGGGCTATGATGTGTGAAAGGGGCAGCGTCGTTGCCCTGCTGCAGGAACCCTACGCGACCGGAGGTTGCGTAAGGGGATTGCCCGCATGTATGCGAGTATTTCCTGACAGCAGGGCCAACTCCGCTGTCATTGTGAATGATGTCAGTATTGAATGCACTTTGGTGAGTTCAACTGACTGGGGGGTGTGTGTGAGCCTTAGCGGCAGTTTTGGCAGGATTTTTGTAGTAAGCATGTATTGTAAGTTCGGGGATCCCCTCGAACCATACATTGCTTACTTGGATGAGGTGCTACTACTGGTTAGTAGCGTACCAGTCATCCTTGGTCTTGATGCGAATGCATCATCTCCCATGTGGTTCAGTAAGGTATCCAGACATTCGTCTGGGTATTCGAACCACACACGGGGTGAGATGCTAGCCGAGTGGGCCGTGTCCCAGGATGTTCGGGTCGTTAACGAACCCAGTGAGTGGTACACGTTTGCGGGTCCGGTGGGTCAGAGTGACATTGATGTTACTCTAGTGAATGCGGTAGCAATGAGTATGTATGCTTTTCATTGGTGTGTACTAGGTGGGCTTGGTGTGAGTGACCACAATCCGATTGAGATTGTTGTCACACACACTATTACAAGGAATGAAAGTGTTGGGGGTAATCGCTGGCGCACTTGTAGTGTGAATTGGTCCCTTCATGGGCTCATTGTGCAGGAGGCGGCAACGCAAGTTCCGCTTAATGCATTTAATGATTTGAATGTGGATGAGCAGGTCGTATGTGTGAATAGGTGGATAACTGATGCGAATGATCGCATGTTTGAGAGGCACCGTAAGGTCAACCTCAAGCATGTGAAGTGGTGGACGAATCAGTTGAGCACCAAGCGGCGGATGGTCCGGTCTCTGCGGAAGCGATTCCAAAGGGCCAGAGCTACCAATGCGGATGGTGCAGCCCAACTCAGGATTGAATATAGTCGGTGTATGAATGAATACAAGCAAATGCTTGTAAAGGTGAAAGAAGATGAGTGGCGCTCTTTCCTGGAGCGCAATAAGGATGACCCCTGGGGTCGTGCTTATAAAATAGTTCGAGGTAGAGGCAGGGAAACGGATGTAAGTAGCCTCCGTGTTGGTAACGTTCAGTTAACGGCATGGAGGGATTGTATGAATGTCTTGTTGAATGAATTCTTCCCCAGAGCGGATCATCAGGACTCACCACCTAGTGTGGTTAGTCCTGTTGATCCGCTTCTGGATAGTGAGTTGGAGGTGGCTTTCTCGAGGTTAAAGTCGAGGAAGTCCCCTGGTATGGATGGATTCACTGGAGAAATGTGTAAAAGTGTCTGGAAGTCAATTCCAGAATATATGAAAGCGATGTATGCGAAGTGTCTGAATGAGGGTTATTTCCCCAGTGAATGGAAGTGTGCGAGAGTGATAGTGCTCCTGAAGTCGCCTGACAGGATCAGGAGCAATCCTAGATCTTTTCGGGGCATCAGTCTTCTTCCGGTTCTTGGAAAAGTTCTGGAAAGGATTATGGTAGAAAGGCTTCAGGAGAGAATGAGTGACCAAATGTCTGACAGGCAATTTGGTTTTAGGCAGGGCAGATGTGTTGAGGATGCGTGGAGGTATGTTAGTGACTCTGTTGAGGCTAGCAGCTCCACGTATGTCTTGGGCATCTTTGTTGATTTTAAAGGTGCTTTCGACTACCTGAGTTGGGCGAGTGTTTTGAGAAGGTTGGATGAATGCGGGTGCCGAGAATTAGCTCTCTGGAAGAGCTATTTCTCTGGCAGACGTGCGTGTGCTGTAGGGCGGAGTGAATGTGTGAGCGTGGATGTGGTTCGTGGCTGTCCGCAGGGATCTATCTGTGGCCCATTCATTTGGAACCTCATGATGGACCCCTTGCTAGTGCAGCTCGAGCAGATGTGTAAGTGTTGTGCGTATGCGGACGATCTGCTCGTCTTGATTGAGGGTCGGTCGCGTCTTGAGATCGAAACGAATGCGGGTATGTGCTTGCGCACTGTGTATGAGTGGGGTGAAAGTGTTGGGGTCAGTCTTGCAATGGACAAGACAGTGTCAATGCTGCTCAAGGGCAGATTGGCAGCTAGTCGGCCACCCATTGTCAGACTGAATGGAGTGAATGTGAGGTATGCGTCTGAGGTGAAATACCTCGGCATAACCTTCGGCGAGAGGATGTGTTTCACTCCTCATATCGCTGGTCTCAAGGCCCGGCTACTTGGTTTGGTGGGGCAAGTGCGTCGTATTTTGAGGACTGATTGGGGCCTAAGCAGACGTGCTGTCCGCACCATCTATGAGGGTCTGTTTGCTGCATGTGCAGCATATGGATCGTCTGTATGGTGCAAGGCGGTCACGACTGTGGTTGGCAGAAAGAAAGTGCTGGCTTGCCAGAGAGTGCTTCTGTTAGGTTGTTTGCCTGTGTGCCGCACTGTCTCTACGGAGGCAATGCAGGTACTGTTAGGAGTAGCCCCTCTTGACTTGGAGATCAGGCGTCGAGCCTTGATATACAGGATCAAGAGGCGGCTGCCATTGCTGCAGAATGATTGGCTAGCAGATAGGGATGTGGAGAGTTTAGGGCTTAGTGAATGCAAGAGATTGGTGGAAGAGTGTGTTCTGTCTGACTGGCAAGTCAGATGGGACACAAGCGTGAATGGGCGTGTCACTCATCGGTTTATACGGGAGGTTACATTTGCCGGCAGCCGACCAGACTTTGGGTTCGGCCTGAGTCTTGGATTCCTGTTGACTGGTCACGGTTCCCTCAATGCATTCTTGCATTCGAGGAGCCTTTATGACAGTCCAGAATGCCGTTGTGGCTCGGCTGCTGAGACATGGGAGCATGTTCTCTGTGAGTGCACAAGGTATGCAGATCTTCGAGATCTGAGGGGGATGGGTATAAGTGAGGTTAGTGGCGGGTTTGACGTAAGTCAATCACTCTCCACTAGTGATAGGGTTAGAAGAATGAGTGAGTTTGCGAGAGCTGCATTTTCCAGGCGACGTTTGCAATTGCAGGAAGGAATTGTATGAATGAAGATGGATGGTAGATGTACGAATGTGGGGGTACGAATGGTGGGGTACGAACGTGGGGGTGTGTCTGAATGGGCATTTTGTTGAACATTGTGTTGTCTGGGGCCACCAACCCTTAACTGTTTTGGAGTTTAAATTGGAAGTGCCCTTCTGGTACGAGGCCTGACCAGAGGTCTTTAATCTGGTACCACGGGTAACCAGGAGCCCACGGAACTTGTTCCGTCCTGGTTAGTTGGTGCGGCCCTTCGGGGAGTATCGTGGTGGTTGTGGTTTAACACCCAAATGCGGGTAGAGCTTGCTCGACGTGGAGTTGCGTTATACAACCGGGTTCCGTAATCCAGATTTCGGAAGAGGCTTAGATAGTCCTCGTGCCAAACCAAGGTAGAAGTCACAACCAAACAGTCGTGTCTTTAATTGGTACCTGCGGAATTGTTCCAAGGGGGCGGTGATTGACGCTTGAATTAATCCTATACTAGGAACCGTGAGATTAAGCCATCGTGGCAGGTGCTCACGTTAAGCCCACTGACTTTCATGTCCCTATCTACTATCTAGCGAAACCACAGCCAAGGGAACGGGCTTGGAATAATTAGCGGGGAAAGAAGACCCTTTTGAGCTTGACTCTAATCTGGCAGTGTAAGGAGACATAAGAGGTGTAGAATAAGTGGGAGATATTAGACTTCGGTTTGGTATCGACAATGAAATACCACTACTCTTATTGTTTCCTTACTTACTTGATTAAATGGAACGTGTATCATTTCCTAGCCATTATACGGATATAATTATTATGTCTTATGGTATTGGGTTTTGATGCAAGCTTCTTGATCAAAGTATCACGAGTTTGTTATATAATCGCAAACAAATTCTTTAATGAGAGAATGCATTTATGTATTATTGATTTAAAAATTTGGTATAACTCCAATTACTCAGGTATGATCCAATTCAAGGACATTGCCAGGTAGGGAGTTTGACTGGGGCGGTACATCTCTCAAATAATAACGGAGGTGTCCCAAGGCCAGCTCAGTGCGGACAGAAACCACACATAGAGCAAAAGGGCAAATGCTGACTTGATCTCGGTGTTCAGTACACACAGGGACAGCAAAAGCTCGGCCTATCGATCCTTTTGGTTTAAAGAGTTTTTAACAAGAGGTGTCAGAAAAGTTACCATAGGGATAACTGGCTTGTGGCGGCCAAGCGTTCATAGCGACGTCGCTTTTTGATCCTTCGATGTCGGCTCTTCCTATCATTGTGAAGCAAAATTCACCAAGCGTTGGATTGTTCACCCATGCAAGGGAACGTGAGCTGGGTTTAGACCGTCGTGAGACAGGTTAGTTTTACCCTACTAATGACAAAACGTTGTTGCGACAGCATTCCTGCGTAGTACGAGAGGAACCGCAGGTACGGACCAATGGCACAATACTTGTTCGAGCGAACAGTGGTATGACGCTACGTCCGTTGGATTATGCCTGAACGCCTCTAAGGTCGTATCCGTGCTGGACTGCAATGATAAATAAGGGGCAATTTGCATTGTATGGCTTCTAAACCATTAAAAGTTTTTAATTTATTTTATTAACGACAATGGATGTGATGCCAATGTTATTTATAACATAGTAAATTGGGAGGATCTTCGATCACCTGATGCCGCGCTAGTTATATTTTAAAACATTATTTAATACAATGACAAAGCCTAGAATCAATTGTAAACGACTTTTGTAACAGGCAAGGTGTTGTAAGTGGTTGAGCAGCTGCCATACTGCGATCCACTGAAGCTTATCCTTTGCTTGATGATTCGATAAAAAGCAACACTAGACGAACATAATTCGTATAAATGGGTTATACATTCGCTTAAAATATATTATCAATTTATAGTTGTTATATATTTTTTTATGTATGTATGCCTACTGTACGAAAGTTCATCTATGTTGCTCTCAAATATTTAATATTTAACATTGAATAATATATATACAATATATACAATACTTAAGGCAATATTGATATATATATATATATGAAAATATGGAATTGACGGATGGAATATATGAAACATATATATACACAATACCTAAATATAAAAACTTTAATTATTATTGAGGAAAGCATATAAGATAGAACAATATATATATATACAATACTTAAGGCAATATTGATATATATATGAATATATGGAATTGACGGATGGAATATATGAAAAATATATATACACAACAATACATGAATTAAGACTTCAATTATTATTGAGGAAAGCATATAAGACAGAAAAATATATATATATATATACAATACTTAAGGCAATATTGATATATATATATATATGAAAATATGGAATTGACGGATGGAATATATGAAACATATATATACACAATACCTAAATATAAAAACTTTAATTATTATTGAGGAAAGCATATAAGATAGAACAATATATATATATACAATACTTAAGGCAATATTGATATATATATGAATATATGGAATTGACGGATGGAATATATGAAAAATATATATACACAACAATACATGAATTAAGACTTCAATTATTATTGAGGAAAGCATATAAGACAGAAAAATATATATATATATATACAATTCTTAAGGCAATATTGATATATATATATATGAAAATATGGAATTGACGGATGGAATATATGAAAAATATATATGAACAATACATGAATTAAAAACATCAATTATTATTGAGGAAAGCATATAAGATAAAACAATATATATGTATACAATACTTAAGGCAATATTGATATATATAAAATATATGAAAATATGGAATGGACGGATGGAATATATGAAAAATATATTTACACAACAATACATCAATTAAAACTTCAATTATTATTGAGGAAAGCATATATGATAAAACAATATATATGTATACAATACTTAAGGCAATATTGATATATATATATATATATATATATATATGAAAATATGGAATTGACGGATGGAATATATGAAATATATATATACACAATAACTAAATTTAAGCTTCAATTATAAGGGGGAGTATAGAGATCTATAAAATGTCATTCAGTCATATACAATATTTTTAAATTTTTGGATAAACGAAAATATATAAAATTGGTACCAGTATTAAAACTTCAATTATTTTTGAGGAAAGCATATAACATAGAACAAAATATATATACAATAAATAATGCAATGTTAAAATATATATAATGAAAATATGAAATTGGCGGATGGAAATCAGCCTCTTCTAAAACAAAATTTAATTTTATAAAGGTGATAAAGAAATTGCTGGATGAAGAAATATTTCTAAATATTACTTATACAAAAATTGAAGACTATTCTATATTAACATACATAATTGAATTGTAACTAAAACAACATTAAACTATATATAATAATAATAAAATAACAATGACATTTCTAAACTATATAAAAATACACAAGAGTTAATTGCACATTGGATAATAATTGTGATTATGAAATTTTTATATATTGTAAGCGATTATTAATATTAATCTTTATATATATTATATATAATCTTTATCAACTTATATTATATGAAAATAATATGAATTATTATAAAATAAGTACATGAAAAATATACGGTGAATGGTAGCATTTGGAAAAAATAGCGCCATTAAAGATGACGTGTCAAAAACCTATATAGGGAGTGGTGTCGAGCAAGGCATGTCATATGAAAAATTTTAAATACGGTAAATTCATATGAATGCGGAGTGTTGCCTTGCCGGCATAAGTCAATTATGTTAAAATAAAAAGAATAATGAAGTTATATAAATGTATTATTAAATTAGTACATGATGACCTTAAGGTGAATGGTAGCATTTGGAAAAAATATCGCCATTAAAGATGACGTGTCAAAAAACCTATATAGGGAGTGGTGTCAAGCAAGGCATGTCATATGAAAAATTTTAAATACGGTAAATTCATATGACTGTGGAGTGTTGCCTTGCCGGCATAAGTCAATTATGTTAAAATAAAAAGAATAATTAAGTTATATAAATGTATTATTAAATTAGTACATGATGACCTTAAGGTGAATGGTAGCATTTGGAAAAAATATCGCCATTATAGATGACGTGTCAAAAAACCTATATAGGGAGTGGTGTCAAGCAAGGCATGTCATATGAAAAATTTTAAATACGGTAAATTCATATGACTGTGGAGTGTTGCCTTGCCGGCATAAGTCAATTATGTTCAAATAAAAAGAATAATGAAGTTATATAAATGTATTATTAAATTAGTACATGATGACCTTAAGGTGAATGGTAGCATTTGGAAAAAATATCGCCATTATAGATGATGTGTCAAAAAACCTATATAGGGAGTGGTGTCGAGCAAGGCATGTCATAAGAAAAATTTTAAATATGGTAAATTCATATGACTGTGGAGTGTTGCCTTGCCGGTATAAGTCAATTATATTAAAATAAAAAGAATAATGAAGTTATATAAATGTATTATTAAATTAGTACATGATGACCTTAAGGTGAATGGTAGCATTTGGAAAAAATATCGCCATTATAGATGACATGTCAAAAAACCTATATAGGGAGTGGTGTCGAGCAAGGCATGTCATATGAAAAATTTTAAATATGGTAAATTCATATGACTGTGGAGTGTTGCCTTGCCGGCATAAGTCAATTATATTAAAATAAAAAGAAT
>NW_020824938.1:0-12500 GCF_003285875.2 Drosophila novamexicana | reverse complement strand
AACCATGAGACCGATAGTAAACAAGTACCGTGAGGGAAAGTTGAAAAGAACTCTGAATAGAGAGTTAAATAGTACGTGAAACTGCTTAGAGGTTAAGCCCGATGAACCTGAATATCCGTTATGGAAAATTCATCATTAGAATTGTAATATTTTAAACAATATTATAATAATAGTGTGCATTTTTTCCATATAAGGACATTGTAATCTATTAGCATAAATATTTATCATAAAATTATGTCTGATTGCTTATTTGAATTATATGCTTGCATTTTAACATAAAATAAAAGATATAAATTTGATAAAGTGCTGATAGATTTATATGATTACAGTGCGTTAATTTTTCGGAATTATATAATGGCATAATTATCATTGATATTTGTGTTTATTATATGCATTTGTATGATTAACAATGCGAAAGATTCAGGATACCTTCGGGACCCGTCTTGAAACACGGACCAAGGAGTCTAACATATGTGCAAGTTATTGGGATATAAACCTAATAGCGTAATTAACTTGACTATTAATGGGATTAGTTTTTTAACTATTTATAGTTAATTAACGCAATCCCGGGGCGCTCTATATAGTTATGTATAATAATATTTATATTATTTATGCCTCTAACTGGAACGTACCTTGAGCATATATGCTGTGACCCGAAAGATGGTGAACTATACTTGATCAGGTTGAAGTCAGGGGAAACCCTGATGGAAGACCGAAACAGTTCTGACGTGCAAATCGATTGTCAGAATTGAGTATAGGGGCGAAAGACCAATCGAACCATCTAGTAGCTGGTTCCTTCCGAAGTTTCCCTCAGGATAGCTGGTGCATTTAACTGTTGTATAAAATAATCTTATCTGGTAAAGCGAATGATTAGAGGCCTTAGGGTCGAAACGATCTTAACCTATTCTCAAACTTTAAATGGGTAAGAACCTTAACTTTCTTGATATGAAGTTTAAGGTTATGATATAATGTGCCCAGTGGGCCACTTTTGGTAAGCAGAACTGGCGCTGTGGGATGAACCAAACGTAATGTTACGGTGCCCAAATTAACAACTCATACAGAAACCATGAAAGGCGTTGGTTGCTTAAAACAGCAGGACGGTGATCATGGAAGTCGAAATCCGCTAAGGAGTGTGTAACAACTCACCTGCCGAAGCAACTAGCCCTTAAAATGGATGGCGCTTAAGTTGTATACCTATACATTACCGCTAAAGTAGATGGTTTATATTACTTGTAATATAAATTTTGAAACTTTAGTGAGTAGGAAGGTACAATGGTGTGCATAGAAGTGTTTGGCGTAAGCCTGCATGGAGCCGCTATTGGTACAGATCTTGGTGGTAGTAGCAAATAATCGAATGAGACCTTGGAGGACTGAAGTGGAGAAGGGTTTCGTGTGAACAGTGGTTGATCACGAGTTAGTCGGTCCTAAGTTCAAGGCGAAAGCCGAAAATTTTCAAGTAAAGAAAAATCTAAATATATTTGTCATCTAACCGATTTTTATACACTTGAATAATTTTGAACGAAAGGGAATACGGTTCCAATTCCGTAACCTGTTGAGTATCCGTTTGTTATTAAATATGGGCCTCGTGCTCATCCTGGCAACAGGAACGACCATAAAGAAGCCGTCGAGAGGTATCGGAAGAGTTTTCTTTTCTGTTTTATAGCCGTACTACCATGGAAGTCTTTCGCAGAGAGATATGGTAGATGGGCTAGAAGAGCATGACATATACTGTTGTGTCGATATTTTCTCCTCGGACCTTGAAAATTTATGGTGGGGACACGCAAACTTCTCAACAGGCCGTACCAATATCCGCAGCTGGTCTCCAAGGTGAAGAGTCTCTAGTCGATAGAATAATGTAGGTAAGGGAAGTCGGCAAATTAGATCCGTAACTTCGGGATAAGGATTGGCTCTGAAGATTGAGATAGTCGGGCTTGATTGGGAAACAATAACATGGTTTATGTGCTCGTTCTGGGTAAATAAAGTTTCTATCATTTATGGTAGTTTCTTGTTCCCCGGATAGTTTAGTTACGTAGCCAATTGTGGAACTTTCTTGCTAAAATTTTTAAGAATACTAGTTGGGCAACCAATTAGTTCTTTTAAATTATAACGATTATCAATTAACAATCAATTCAGAACTGGCACGGACTTGGGGAATCCGACTGTCTAATTAAAACAAAGCATTGTGATGGCCCTAGCGGGTGTTGACACAATGTGATTTCTGCCCAGTGCTCTGAATGTCAAAGTGAAGAAATTCAAGTAAGCGCGGGTCAACGGCGGGAGTAACTATGACTCTCTTAAGGTAGCCAAATGCCTCGTCATCTAATTAGTGACGCGCATGAATGGATTAACGAGATTCCTACTGTCCCTATCTACTCAGTTCGTTTCAGACGGTCGTTGGGAACAGACGTGCTTATTTCATCGCTCGCTTCGCGAACAATCTAAAGATAACGGTGCTTTCAAGCAACGGTATCTTGTTTACATTTTGTGCGCTTATCGGCAATAAAGTTTTATTGCTTTGTTTACGTCGTTGCTGCGTGAGCAACAGGCGTTCGTGTGTGTGTGTGAAACCGCCAGCTTCTACGTGTGTGTGTGTGTGTGTGCGTTCTATTTATATATTAAATAGATAAGCGCACACCTGCGGGCGATGCCGCCACGCAAAAAGAAGCCCGCTGAGAAGGGGACTTTTGAAAATTGTAGGATGACGTCGGATGATGAGGTGGCCTTGTCGGAGTCGTCATCGAACAGCGAGGTAAGGCGGAGGAGCAAGCAGCGCCTGAGGAAGGCAACTTCCGAAAGCGCTGTCAGCTCAGTTGGTGCGCGAGAGGGGAGCGCTGTTCCCGCGGGAGCCGCAGATGGCTCGCCTGGAGCAGCGGGTGCAAGTGTGGAGGAGCGGGTTTTTGCCGTTCCTCATGCCGCGAGCGCTGTGAATGTGTCTGAACCTGCCGTGGAGGGGCCGTCGACAAGTGCGGCGGCTTTGAGGAAGCGGAAAGGAACAGCTGTCGAGCAGATGAAGGGGATAACGGGAGCTTTATTGCAGCTTGCACTCAAGGAGAGAGCCACGGGGTCGCTCATTTGCAAGTTAGTTGATTATACTGGGCAGTATGAGCAGCTCTTGTTCGCGCTTGTGGCGCAGAATGAGCGGCTGCAGGGGCGCTTGGAGGCCGTTTGCGGGGATGCAGGCGTTTCGCATGCTTTGCATGTTCCAGCCGGCCAAGCGCGGGCTTCGTCGGTGAACGCCGCCAGAGGGGGTCCCAGGTCGGCAGCGCCGTCTACCCCGGAGATGCCTCGGCCAGTCGAGACCTGGTCCTTGGTTGTGCGCAGCAAGGCTGCTGGCAAAACCGCTAAGGACGTGGTTGAGCAGGTGGTGAAGGAGGTAGGTCCCTCTCTTGGCGTGCGGATTCATGAGGTGAAACCTCTAAGGGATGGAGGTGCGTTAATTCGGACTCCATCGGTCGCCGAGCGTGAGAAAATTGTGGAGAACACAAAGTTCAACGAGGTGGGATTGGAAGTGTGTGTGAATGATAAATTAGGGCCGAAAGTTGTGGTTCAGGGCGTTCACTCGCAAATCACCCCTGACGAGTTCATGGGTGACCTTTACGAGATGAACTTAAAGGACAAAATGTCACTTGAAGCCTTCAAGAAAGGTGTCCGGATGACAAGTAAGCCATGGGCGGTGGGAGGTAATGTTGCAGTTAATATAGTCCTCGAGGGTGCTGTGGTGGCCATGCAGTCCCTTTTAGAAATCGGACGCTGCTACATAAAATGGTTTTCGTTTAGAGTGAGAAGTTTTGACCTGGTACCGGGATGCTACCGCTGCCTTGGCTTCGACCATAAGGTGGCGGAGTGCAGAGCCAAAGAGGACGTTTGCCGTCGCTGCGGCCAGATGGGTCACCGTGTGGCTCAGTGCAGCAATGCACTGAATTGCCGCAATTGCTCCTTTAAGGGGAAGCCGTCGGGACATCTGATGATGTCTCTAGCCTGTCCCATATACGGGGCGATTGTTGCGCGGGCGAATGCTAGACATTAAAATGTCTAGCAGATTTCTTCAGCTGAATTGTCAAAGGTCGTATGCAGCTATGTGTGATGTGGGGGCTATGATGTGTGAAAGGGGCAGCGTCGTTGCCCTGCTGCAGGAACCCTACGCGACCGGAGGTTGCGTAAGGGGATTGCCCGCATGTATGCGAGTATTTCCTGACAGCAGGGCCAACTCCGCTGTCATTGTGAATGATGTCAGTATTGAATGCACTTTGGTGAGTTCAACTGACTGGGGGGTGTGTGTGAGCCTTAGCGGCAGTTTTGGCAGGATTTTTGTAGTAAGCATGTATTGTAAGTTCGGGGATCCCCTCGAACCATACATTGCTTACTTGGATGAGGTGCTACTACTGGTTAGTAGCGTACCAGTCATCCTTGGTCTTGATGCGAATGCATCATCTCCCATGTGGTTCAGTAAGGTATCCAGACATTCGTCTGGGTATTCGAACCACACACGGGGTGAGATGCTAGCCGAGTGGGCCGTGTCCCAGGATGTTCGGGTCGTTAACGAACCCAGTGAGTGGTACACGTTTGCGGGTCCGGTGGGTCAGAGTGACATTGATGTTACTCTAGTGAATGCGGTAGCAATGAGTATGTATGCTTTTCATTGGTGTGTACTAGGTGGGCTTGGTGTGAGTGACCACAATCCGATTGAGATTGTTGTCACACACACTATTACAAGGAATGAAAGTGTTGGGGGTAATCGCTGGCGCACTTGTAGTGTGAATTGGTCCCTTCATGGGCTCATTGTGCAGGAGGCGGCAACGCAAGTTCCGCTTAATGCATTTAATGATTTGAATGTGGATGAGCAGGTCGTATGTGTGAATAGGTGGATAACTGATGCGAATGATCGCATGTTTGAGAGGCACCGTAAGGTCAACCTCAAGCATGTGAAGTGGTGGACGAATCAGTTGAGCACCAAGCGGCGGATGGTCCGGTCTCTGCGGAAGCGATTCCAAAGGGCCAGAGCTACCAATGCGGATGGTGCAGCCCAACTCAGGATTGAATATAGTCGGTGTATGAATGAATACAAGCAAATGCTTGTAAAGGTGAAAGAAGATGAGTGGCGCTCTTTCCTGGAGCGCAATAAGGATGACCCCTGGGGTCGTGCTTATAAAATAGTTCGAGGTAGAGGCAGGGAAACGGATGTAAGTAGCCTCCGTGTTGGTAACGTTCAGTTAACGGCATGGAGGGATTGTATGAATGTCTTGTTGAATGAATTCTTCCCCAGAGCGGATCATCAGGACTCACCACCTAGTGTGGTTAGTCCTGTTGATCCGCTTCTGGATAGTGAGTTGGAGGTGGCTTTCTCGAGGTTAAAGTCGAGGAAGTCCCCTGGTATGGATGGATTCACTGGAGAAATGTGTAAAAGTGTCTGGAAGTCAATTCCAGAATATATGAAAGCGATGTATGCGAAGTGTCTGAATGAGGGTTATTTCCCCAGTGAATGGAAGTGTGCGAGAGTGATAGTGCTCCTGAAGTCGCCTGACAGGATCAGGAGCAATCCTAGATCTTTTCGGGGCATCAGTCTTCTTCCGGTTCTTGGAAAAGTTCTGGAAAGGATTATGGTAGAAAGGCTTCAGGAGAGAATGAGTGACCAAATGTCTGACAGGCAATTTGGTTTTAGGCAGGGCAGATGTGTTGAGGATGCGTGGAGGTATGTTAGTGACTCTGTTGAGGCTAGCAGCTCCACGTATGTCTTGGGCATCTTTGTTGATTTTAAAGGTGCTTTCGACTACCTGAGTTGGGCGAGTGTTTTGAGAAGGTTGGATGAATGCGGGTGCCGAGAATTAGCTCTCTGGAAGAGCTATTTCTCTGGCAGACGTGCGTGTGCTGTAGGGCGGAGTGAATGTGTGAGCGTGGATGTGGTTCGTGGCTGTCCGCAGGGATCTATCTGTGGCCCATTCATTTGGAACCTCATGATGGACCCCTTGCTAGTGCAGCTCGAGCAGATGTGTAAGTGTTGTGCGTATGCGGACGATCTGCTCGTCTTGATTGAGGGTCGGTCGCGTCTTGAGATCGAAACGAATGCGGGTATGTGCTTGCGCACTGTGTATGAGTGGGGTGAAAGTGTTGGGGTCAGTCTTGCAATGGACAAGACAGTGTCAATGCTGCTCAAGGGCAGATTGGCAGCTAGTCGGCCACCCATTGTCAGACTGAATGGAGTGAATGTGAGGTATGCGTCTGAGGTGAAATACCTCGGCATAACCTTCGGCGAGAGGATGTGTTTCACTCCTCATATCGCTGGTCTCAAGGCCCGGCTACTTGGTTTGGTGGGGCAAGTGCGTCGTATTTTGAGGACTGATTGGGGCCTAAGCAGACGTGCTGTCCGCACCATCTATGAGGGTCTGTTTGCTGCATGTGCAGCATATGGATCGTCTGTATGGTGCAAGGCGGTCACGACTGTGGTTGGCAGAAAGAAAGTGCTGGCTTGCCAGAGAGTGCTTCTGTTAGGTTGTTTGCCTGTGTGCCGCACTGTCTCTACGGAGGCAATGCAGGTACTGTTAGGAGTAGCCCCTCTTGACTTGGAGATCAGGCGTCGAGCCTTGATATACAGGATCAAGAGGCGGCTGCCATTGCTGCAGAATGATTGGCTAGCAGATAGGGATGTGGAGAGTTTAGGGCTTAGTGAATGCAAGAGATTGGTGGAAGAGTGTGTTCTGTCTGACTGGCAAGTCAGATGGGACACAAGCGTGAATGGGCGTGTCACTCATCGGTTTATACGGGAGGTTACATTTGCCGGCAGCCGACCAGACTTTGGGTTCGGCCTGAGTCTTGGATTCCTGTTGACTGGTCACGGTTCCCTCAATGCATTCTTGCATTCGAGGAGCCTTTATGACAGTCCAGAATGCCGTTGTGGCTCGGCTGCTGAGACATGGGAGCATGTTCTCTGTGAGTGCACAAGGTATGCAGATCTTCGAGATCTGAGGGGGATGGGTATAAGTGAGGTTAGTGGCGGGTTTGACGTAAGTCAATCACTCTCCACTAGTGATAGGGTTAGAAGAATGAGTGAGTTTGCGAGAGCTGCATTTTCCAGGCGACGTTTGCAATTGCAGGAAGGAATTGTATGAATGAAGATGGATGGTAGATGTACGAATGTGGGGGTACGAATGGTGGGGTACGAACGTGGGGGTGTGTCTGAATGGGCATTTTGTTGAACATTGTGTTGTCTGGGGCCACCAACCCTTAACTGTTTTGGAGTTTAAATTGGAAGTGCCCTTCTGGTACGAGGCCTGACCAGAGGTCTTTAATCTGGTACCACGGGTAACCAGGAGCCCACGGAACTTGTTCCGTCCTGGTTAGTTGGTGCGGCCCTTCGGGGAGTATCGTGGTGGTTGTGGTTTAACACCCAAATGCGGGTAGAGCTTGCTCGACGTGGAGTTGCGTTATACAACCGGGTTCCGTAATCCAGATTTCGGAAGAGGCTTAGATAGTCCTCGTGCCAAACCAAGGTAGAAGTCACAACCAAACAGTCGTGTCTTTAATTGGTACCTGCGGAATTGTTCCAAGGGGGCGGTGATTGACGCTTGAATTAATCCTATACTAGGAACCGTGAGATTAAGCCATCGTGGCAGGTGCTCACGTTAAGCCCACTGACTTTCATGTCCCTATCTACTATCTAGCGAAACCACAGCCAAGGGAACGGGCTTGGAATAATTAGCGGGGAAAGAAGACCCTTTTGAGCTTGACTCTAATCTGGCAGTGTAAGGAGACATAAGAGGTGTAGAATAAGTGGGAGATATTAGACTTCGGTTTGGTATCGACAATGAAATACCACTACTCTTATTGTTTCCTTACTTACTTGATTAAATGGAACGTGTATCATTTCCTAGCCATTATACGGATATAATTATTATGTCTTATGGTATTGGGTTTTGATGCAAGCTTCTTGATCAAAGTATCACGAGTTTGTTATATAATCGCAAACAAATTCTTTAATGAGAGAATGCATTTATGTATTATTGATTTAAAAATTTGGTATAACTCCAATTACTCAGGTATGATCCAATTCAAGGACATTGCCAGGTAGGGAGTTTGACTGGGGCGGTACATCTCTCAAATAATAACGGAGGTGTCCCAAGGCCAGCTCAGTGCGGACAGAAACCACACATAGAGCAAAAGGGCAAATGCTGACTTGATCTCGGTGTTCAGTACACACAGGGACAGCAAAAGCTCGGCCTATCGATCCTTTTGGTTTAAAGAGTTTTTAACAAGAGGTGTCAGAAAAGTTACCATAGGGATAACTGGCTTGTGGCGGCCAAGCGTTCATAGCGACGTCGCTTTTTGATCCTTCGATGTCGGCTCTTCCTATCATTGTGAAGCAAAATTCACCAAGCGTTGGATTGTTCACCCATGCAAGGGAACGTGAGCTGGGTTTAGACCGTCGTGAGACAGGTTAGTTTTACCCTACTAATGACAAAACGTTGTTGCGACAGCATTCCTGCGTAGTACGAGAGGAACCGCAGGTACGGACCAATGGCACAATACTTGTTCGAGCGAACAGTGGTATGACGCTACGTCCGTTGGATTATGCCTGAACGCCTCTAAGGTCGTATCCGTGCTGGACTGCAATGATAAATAAGGGGCAATTTGCATTGTATGGCTTCTAAACCATTAAAAGTTTTTAATTTATTTTATTAACGACAATGGATGTGATGCCAATGTTATTTATAACATAGTAAATTGGGAGGATCTTCGATCACCTGATGCCGCGCTAGTTATATTTTAAAACATTATTTAATACAATGACAAAGCCTAGAATCAATTGTAAACGACTTTTGTAACAGGCAAGGTGTTGTAAGTGGTTGAGCAGCTGCCATACTGCGATCCACTGAAGCTTATCCTTTGCTTGATGATTCGATAAAAAGCAACACTAGACGAACATAATTCGTATAAATGGGTTATACATTCGCTTAAAATATATTATCAATTTATAGTTGTTATATATTTTTTTATGTATGTATGCCTACTGTACGAAAGTTCATCTATGTTGCTCTCAAATATTTAATATTTAACATTGAATAATATATATATATATATACAATACTTAAGGCAATATTGATATATATATATATATGAAAATATGGAATTGACGGATGGAATATATGAAACATATATATACACAATACCTAAATATAAAAACTTTAATTATTATTGAGGAAAGCATATAAGATAGAACAATATATATATATACAATACTTAAGGCAATATTGATATATATATGAATATATGGAATTGACGGATGGAATATATGAAAAATATATATACACAACAATACATGAATTAAGACTTCAATTATTATTGAGGAAAGCATATAAGACAGAAAAATATATATATATATATACAATACTTAAGGCAATATTGATATATATATATATATGAAAATATGGAATTGACGGATGGAATATATGAAACATATATATACACAATACCTAAATATAAAAACTTTAATTATTATTGAGGAAAGCATATAAGATAGAACAATATATATATATACAATACTTAAGGCAATATTGATATATATATGAATATATGGAATTGACGGATGGAATATATGAAAAATATATATACACAACAATACATGAATTAAGACTTCAATTATTATTGAGGAAAGCATATAAGACAGAAAAATATATATATATATATACAATTCTTAAGGCAATATTGATATATATATATATGAAAATATGGAATTGACGGATGGAATATATGAAAAATATATATGAACAATACATGAATTAAAAACATCAATTATTATTGAGGAAAGCATATAAGATAAAACAATATATATGTATACAATACTTAAGGCAATATTGATATATATAAAATATATGAAAATATGGAATGGACGGATGGAATATATGAAAAATATATTTACACAACAATACATCAATTAAAACTTCAATTATTATTGAGGAAAGCATATATGATAAAACAATATATATGTATACAATACTTAAGGCAATATTGATATATATATATATATATATATATATATGAAAATATGGAATTGACGGATGGAATATATGAAATATATATATACACAATAACTAAATTTAAGCTTCAATTATAAGGGGGAGTATAGAGATCTATAAAATGTCATTCAGTCATATACAATATTTTTAAATTTTTGGATAAACGAAAATATATAAAATTGGTACCAGTATTAAAACTTCAATTATTTTTGAGGAAAGCATATAACATAGAACAAAATATATATACAATAAATAATGCAATGTTAAAATATATATAATGAAAATATGAAATTGGCGGATGGAAATCAGCCTCTTCTAAAACAAAATTTAATTTTATAAAGGTGATAAAGAAATTGCTGGATGAAGAAATATTTCTAAATATTACTTATACAAAAATTGAAGACTATTCTATATTAACATACATAATTGAATTGTAACTAAAACAACATTAAACTATATATAATAATAATAAAATAACAATGACATTTCTAAACTATATAAAAATACACAAGAGTTAATTGCACATTGGATAATAATTGTGATTATGAAATTTTTATATATTGTAAGCGATTATTAATATTAATCTTTATATATATTATATATAATCTTTATCAACTTATATTATATGAAAATAATATGAATTATTATAAAATAAGTACATGAAAAATATACGGTGAATGGTAGCATTTGGAAAAAATAGCGCCATTAAAGATGACGTGTCAAAAACCTATATAGGGAGTGGTGTCGAGCAAGGCATGTCATATGAAAAATTTTAAATACGGTAAATTCATATGAATGCGGAGTGTTGCCTTGCCGGCATAAGTCAATTATGTTAAAATAAAAAGAATAATGAAGTTATATAAATGTATTATTAAATTAGTACATGATGACCTTAAGGTGAATGGTAGCATTTGGAAAAAATATCGCCATTAAAGATGACGTGTCAAAAAACCTATATAGGGAGTGGTGTCAAGCAAGGCATGTCATATGAAAAATTTTAAATACGGTAAATTCATATGACTGTGGAGTGTTGCCTTGCCGGCATAAGTCAATTATGTTAAAATAAAAAGAATAATTAAGTTATATAAATGTATTATTAAATTAGTACATGATGACCTTAAGGTGAATGGTAGCATTTGGAAAAAATATCGCCATTATAGATGACGTGTCAAAAAACCTATATAGGGAGTGGTGTCAAGCAAGGCATGTCATATGAAAAATTTTAAATACGGTAAATTCATATGACTGTGGAGTGTTGCCTTGCCGGCATAAGTCAATTATGTTCAAATAAAAAGAATAATGAAGTTATATAAATGTATTATTAAATTAGTACATGATGACCTTAAGGTGAATGGTAGCATTTGGAAAAAATATCGCCATTATAGATGATGTGTCAAAAAACCTATATAGGGAGTGGTGTCGAGCAAGGCATGTCATAAGAAAAATTTTAAATATGGTAAATTCATATGACTGTGGAGTGTTGCCTTGCCGGTATAAGTCAATTATATTAAAATAAAAAGAATAATGAAGTTATATAAATGTATTATTAAATTAGTACATGATGACCTTAAGGTGAATGGTAGCATTTGGAAAAAATATCGCCATTATAGATGACATGTCAAAAAACCTATATAGGGAGTGGTGTCGAGCAAGGCATGTCATATGAAAAATTTTAAATATGGTAAATTCATATGACTGTGGAGTGTTGCCTTGCCGGCATAAGTCAATTATATTAAAATAAAAAGAATAATGAAGTTATATAAATGTATTATTAAATTAGTACATGATGACCTTAAGGTGAATGGTAGCATTTGGAAAAAATATCGCCATTATAGATGACGTGTCAAAAAACCTTTATAGGGAGTGGTGTCGAGCAAGGCATGTCATATGAAAAATTTTAAATATGGTAAATTCATATGACTGTGGAGTGTTGCCTTGCCGGCATAAGTCAATTATATTAAAATAAAAAGAATAATGAAGTTATATAAATGTATTATTAAATTAGTACATGATGACCTTAAGGTGAATGGTAGCATATGGAAAAAATATCGCCATTATAGATGACGTGTCAAAAAACCTATATAGGGAGTGGTGTCGAGCAAGGCATGTCATATGAAAAATTTTAAATATGGTAAATTCATATGACTGTGGAGTGTTGCCTTGCCGGCATAAGTCAATTATATTAAAATAAAAAGAATAATGAAGTTATATAAATGTATTATTAAATTAGTACATGATGACCTTAAGGTGAATGGTAGCATTTGGAAAAAATATCGCCATTATAGATGACGTGTCAAAAAACCTATATAGGGAGTGGTGTCGAGCAAGGCATGTCATATGAAAAATTTTAAATACGGTAAATTCATATGACTGTGGAGTGTTGCCTTGCCGGCATAAGTCAATTATGTTAAAATAAAAAGAATAATGAAGTTATATAAATGTATTATTAAATTAGTACATGATGACCTTAAGGTGAATGGTAGCATTTGGAAA